>NC_142339.1:46991369-47291369 GCF_054954075.1 Amborella trichopoda
TCTCTCTCTCTAGAAATCCCTACCCTCTTTATTTCTCTCCTTGAACCGAAATCCCTACCCTCTCTGTCTCTCTCCCTGAACCGAAATCCCTACCCTCGATTAAACCCTCTCTCTCTCTCTCTAGCTCGTTGAAACTATCTCTCTCAATCTGAAATTCATACCCTAATTGAGAGGGCTTTCTCATTGACGGGTAAAGGAAGCCATCTACAACTGAAAAAAATGTAATTTCTCTCTTCTCGAGCAAACTCCCTATTTACACAGTTCAAAATTTTTTTTTATGAGTTCTCTATTTGTAGCGAATTTCGGCTTCATATTGTTATCTGTGTGCACGTACTGCTCTCGAATGTAGTTTTGTTAAATTTGGTTGCACACTGTTTTAACCCATTTAATCAATGTGGTTAAATATTATAAATCATTTTCTTTATGAGTTCTATGTGTGCAGCGAATTTCGGCTTCATATTGTTCTCTGTGTGCACATATTTTGTTAAATTTGGTGGCACACTGTTTTAGCCCATTTAATCAATGTGGTTAACTATTATAAACCACATAAATGGTGATAGGTGTTCTCAAAATGGTTTAAAAAAATGAGCTGATAGGTGTTCTCAAAATGTACATCTAAATTACTCTACTATATGATGTATGAGGCACATCCATTATGCGGACAAATTTATTTTTGTTGTTTATGAGGTAAGTGCTGTTTTTAATGAATTTACTCAATTGAATTGTCTCATAATCACGTCTCATAATGTATTATTAACTATGTTCAAACTTTAGTTATCGTTACAGTGCTACCCACTCAACTACCATTATGTATAAAATTGTTAAATTTATTTTTTTCCACTATGTATTTTGTATAAAGCGCAAGAATTCAACATGTTTCACAATGATAGTTATGCAGTCTTTCACACTGTGTTTATGATGCCATTATTGTGGGCCCTAACAATGTCATCTCATTCTATAAGTAATCGAGGATATACAACTCGACCACGCCCTAAGTGCACTATAGATTGTGCCAAGTAAGCATCATCAAGCGCAAACAACCTAAACAAGATGTACTACATGTGCCAAATATGTGGGTTCTTCCAATGGTGTGATGAATATGTTTCCACCATGTAAAATGTCAATTTAAGGCATCGCATTACACAACAATGGAATCCAATGGATGAATCTGAAGAAATAAGTATTGGCAATGACACGATACTCGGTGTCATAGGGCGTTCGCAACATTTCGTACTCGGTGCCTTCTGGCGTTTACAACAATTGTTGTATTTTTTGTGTATAATAAATGTGTGTATGCTTGTACTCATCTTTTTTGTTTTTGTAGTACTTATTCGAAACATGTGATAGTATTTTGGGTTGCTTTTTTATTAATGTAATTATTCCCGTTGTGGAATTGAACTCGGTTACATATTATGGTTCAACTTGTAGTTGTGGAATTCTACTATCTCCCTCTATTTCTCTCTACTTTCTCTTATCTACAGTTTCTGTATTTTTCTGAGATTTTAAACATAAGAAGCATTAAAGCACAATCGCTATTATAAAATAGCATCTGTGATGCCGGCTAGTTGTGCATTGAATAACGCAATGGTTGTTGCTGATTTTTTAATCTTGGAAAGGCCAGAAGTTGAAGATATCCATCTATATGGATAGTGAACATGGTTTTGTACTTGAGCTTCGTATTCTCGTCCTTCCATCTTAAACTGAAGGACCACAAGAGAATAGCGCAGTGGTTGTTTCTGTTATTTTCATTTCTAAGATTGCTACTACATGTAATCTTACATAATTTCATTTCCTATTGTGTACTACTGATGTATAAGTTCGGGTCTTGTTAGGAGGATAGAAACTTCAACCTTGTAGGACATCAGTGAATCTATCACTATCCAGAGAACCAGGCGTACAAATATGATATGTTGTTGTGATATATGCATCATTAGTAAATCATTGCATCATCCTGCAATTTCACTATCCAGAGAACCAGGCGTACAATTTCACTCGCGAATATATAAAATCCTTTACAATTTTAAAAACAACCATGCCAAATTTTCAAGAAAATTTTCAATTTTGGCAAAATTATACACCAAATTTTGGAGATCTCAGTGACCCATATTCTGAATATTGATTCTCTATTTTTTCAATGGCTAACCATAACATAGTCTAACTTCCCAACAATTTAGGTTCTCCTATTTTCACAATATCAATGCCGAAGCCAAATTCTAATGCTTGACATTGAACTGAGGGAATGTTTCCCAAACAACAATAGCATTAAGATAACAAGAAGTGAACCTGTTACAAAAATAACGTTAAGATAACATTAATAAGCTCTGTTATATCCAAAAATCTTAAAGTCCTGACCTATTCAAAGGTACGTATCGTCTGCTGAGCAATAATTATCAAACAAATACCAGTTAAAGGGTACAATTTTTTAACACTATGAAAACTACAATTACAATCTGTTCACTGTTTATTCTTCTTCCTTTGACCTTGAACTAGCCCCTGTACCCTTCAGTTCTGAAATGGCCTTTCATTCTTCACTTCTACTTACACATGAGTGCACAACGCCATCCATTCTACAATGCTTATCACAACGCCGTCCATTATGCAATGCTTATCACATGGGGACATTGTCCAAACCTGTTAAAGGGGAATATAAGCATACCTCATTCACCAATAAAAGGAAACAATAAATTATCAAAAAAACATCAATTCATCAAAGAATTGCATAATTGCATAAGAAGGATAGAACATAAGCAAGAGAATATAAATTTCAGACACAAGAAACTCTAAAAATGTTGTAATAAAGGACCATACTAGTTAGCTCTAAGTAAAATAAAGAATTCAAGAGATGTTTGAAAGTGTATATTCACAAGAGCATTTAAGTTGCTATTCATTACCAAAATCTGGGTGCTATGAGATTTGAAATTGGAAGTCTATTAAGGCCTTTATTAACAATAACCTAATAGGTGGGATACAATTGGCCTCAATTATGACTTGTTAGATACTGATACACGTTAGATACTAATACAAGTAAGCATGAAAATTTCAAACAATATCCCAAACACATAAGTATGAGCATGAAAATTTGAATGCAATAAACACAAACACATAATTGAGTTTGTGTTTATCTAATTGCAACAATATCTCAAACACATAAGCATGAAAATTTGAATGCAATAATGTTTCGTACAATGCAAATTCAATGCAACAAATACTTGTTTACTGATTACAATGCAAATGACTAAAATACCTTACCATTACTCATCGTGCTCCACATTTTCACTTGCGCACTTTAGGGTAACTTCCATCTCTTTAGCTTTCGCTTTCTTTTTTTCTGCCTCTTTCTCAGCCCGAGGTACATAAATGTCACACCCCAAGAATTTACAATACTGATATTCCTGAGATGTGACAGTCAGACATATATACATTGCTAGATAGGACAAATTTACAGTGGCGAATTCTTACAAAGTAACACAAGAAAGTTTAAGCACAACTACAATATCTTCCAAAGTTGATCCTGACGAGCACTCAAAATGAAACCGCAGTTATCCTAAAAAAAAAATGTTTACCATAGTTTGATGAGTTTGGCTACTCAGTAAGTGATCATCATAATCCTAAAAATAATCATGATTGAAATATATCAATATTTTAAATAAGGAGATCTATTAACAGAAATGCATTAACAGTTTCACTTTAAAAAATGCATAATTAAGTATAATCCGAATAATTGAAATGTATATAACATTTTAACGGCAGTGCATAATTCAAAGGATTTCACAAATTACCCTACTAGCGTCCCAAGTAGGTCACCTATATACCCTATCAGCGTCCTGATGGGTCCACTAATCCCTATCGACGTCCCAGATAGGTCCACTTAATCCCTGCAGGTCTACTTATACCTCACCGACATACCGGATGAGTCCACTTAATCCCTACCGACGTCCTAGATAGGTCCACTTATACCTCACCGGCGAACCGGATGAGTCCACTTGAATACTTAAAGTATTTTTAAATCACTTTAAACATTCGAAAGCAGCAATATCATGTACTCAACATATCACTGAAATTATTAATATAATTTCACTGAAACCATTAATAACAGTCACTTTGAATAACATTTAAAAAATACCCAGTCAAATAATTTGGGCTCAAATTCAGAAAGGTAGCAGTTCGTAAATACATTATAGCATAATTGCCAATCTAATATGTATAGAAAAATTCTTATAAAAATTCAAGAAGACGGAATCATCACAATTTATGGGATGTCAATTCACAAATAAATATTTCACAGACAATGCTATAATCCATTGCAAAAATATCAGTTTTCAAATAATAAGGCAGTCATTTGCACATGAAATTTACAATGTCTAAATATTCAAAAACATTAGAAAGAAATCTCACAATTTTACTAACAACAGAAATATCACATTTATTTCTAATAATTTTACAGTATCTAAAATTTTCTAACAATAGACAAGAAAAATAAATAAATTTATTTCTAAAAATTTACAGCATTTAAAATTTCTAACATAGATAAAATATCACAATTTTTTATTAAAAAGATTATTTTTCAAATTAATGAGGTCGCTTGTGCATAAAATTTATCGAGCCTAAAATTCATGATAATAAGCAGAAGTTATTATTTCATTTCATTTTTAAAAAGAACTGATTATTTTTCAAGATAATAAAGTCACTTACTTAAAATATTTGAGAGGAAGCTTCCGATAAAAATTCGGTTAGAGTGAGAAAGAGGTCACTGCGTTTCGACTTGAGAGAGAGAGATCTCAAAATTTTCTAGGGTGGGAGTCCTCACTTCTCCTATTTAAATTCGTACGACACCGTATTATATTCTTTTATTAAATTATACCTCACACATGAGGTGTAACAGTTATATTATATCCTAGACGCTTAAAGCCCACGTCCACTAAAAGACGTGACAAGACAAAAGCTTAAACCAGGTAAAAGCTTTTGAAAATAGTGATGGTCCCTAAGGACCATCATGCTCATACAAACCATCACTTATTTAAAAGTTTTTTTTCTTTTCTTTTCTTGTTTCTAATTATTTTTTTTTTAGGATTATTACGTTCTTCCCCCTTTAATGAAATTTAGTCCTCTAAATTTGTGTACCTGATTACTGAAAAAGATAGGGATATTTTTCTCTGGTATCGTCTTCTCATTCCCAAGTCAACTCCTCTCTTGAATGGTACTGCCATAATATACAGACCAAGGGAATCTCCTAGTTGCGCAACACTTGTACCTTTCTATCCAATATCAAAATTGGCTGCTCAATGAAGGATATGTCCTTCATGATCGGTAAAAATTCATATTTCAAGATATGGGATGGGTCGGGCTGATATTTTCGTAGTGATGATACATGGAAGATATTATGGACGTTTGCCAATTCGGGTGGTAAGGCAAATCTATAAGCGACACCTTTGATTCTTTTTAAGATTTCAAATGGTCTGATGTAACGTGGGCTCAGCTTTCTTTTCTTGCCGAATCTCATAATGCCTTTTATTGGTGAGATTTTTAGGAAAACTCGATCACCTTCCTCAAATTCAAGATCTCTCCTTCGATTATCGGCATAACTCTTTTGCCGACTCTGAACTGTCTTGAGCCTTTCTCGAATTAATGTTATCTTATCTGTGGTTACCTGGACAAGTTTTGGCCCCAAAAATTTTCTTTCACCAACCTCGTCCCAACAGATGGGTGACATGCATTTCCTTCTATACAGGGCTTCATATGGTGTCATCTGAATACTGGTTTGGAAGCTATTATTATAAGCAAACTCAATCAGGGGTAAATGGTCATCCCAGCTTCCTGTAAAGTCAATGACACAGGCCCTTAGCATATCTTCCAAGGTTTGGATGGTCCTCTCCCATTGTACATCAGTTTGGAGGTAAAATGTAGTGCTAAAGGTGAGTCTCGTCCCCATGGCTGACTGTAGCCTAACCCAAAATTTAGAAGTAAATCGAGTATCCCTGTCCGATATAATACTGACCGGAACTTCATGCAATCGCAATATTTCTTTAATGTACAACTGGGCCAGTCGATCCAAGTGTACGTCGTGCAAATCGACAGAAAGTGGGCAGTTTTGGTCAGCCGGTCCACAATGACCCAAATGCTATCATGTCCTGAATTTGTTCTAAGCAAGCCAGAGACAAAATCCATAGAGATGTGCTCCTACTTCCACTCTGACACGGGTAAAAGCTGCAGCAACCCAGCGGGCCTTTGATGCTCAGCTTTTACTTGCTGGTATGTTAGACACTTAAACACAAATAGTACTACCTCTTTTTTCATATTACCACCAAAAGGTTTTCTTCAGGTCCTGATATATTTTAATACTTTCGGGATGCATCGTATAACGAGAGTGATGTGCTTCTTCCAAGATAGCTTTCTTCACAATCTCATCATTCGGGACACAAACCCGCCCTTTGAATCTTAGCAAATCCTCACTACATATAGAGAATTCGTCTCTTTTTCTCAGCTTCTCCTCTTCTACAATTGTTATAAGCTGACGGTCTTTCTTTTGGGTCGATCGAATCTGTTGGATTAATTGGGGTTCTGCCTTAATGTTGACAATCATACTTACGATACCATTAATGGAGGAAGTCGGATGCCAATCCACTATTTCCTCTAACAATCTCATTTCTTGAATCATTAGATGTGCTAAGACTTCCGTAAATTTTCTACTTAGAGCGTTGGCCACAACGTTAGCTTTTCCTGAATGATAATGGACTGTACAATCATAATCTTTTAAGAAATCTATCCATCTTATTTGCCGCATATTTAAATCCTTTTGAGAGAAGAGGTATTTCAAGCTCTTATGATCCGTGTATATTTTAAATTGCCCACCATATAGATAATGCCTCTACATTTTCAAAGTGAATACTATTGCAGCCAGCTCCAAGTCATGAATTGGATATTTTTTCTCATATTCTCTGAATGCATATGCCACTACCTTCCCATATTGCATTAATACACAACCCAAGCCTTTATGTGAAGCATCATTATAAATCATAAATCCCTCACTTCCCTCAGGAATAGTTAAAATAGGTGCTGAAGTTAATCGAACTTTTAGTTCTTGAAAACTCTCCTCACATTCACTTGTCCACTCAAATTTGACATTTTTCTGTGTCAATCGAGTCAATGGAGTTACGATTCGAAAAAATCCTTCTACAAATTTTCTCTAATATCCTGCCAATCTCAAAAAGCTTCGAACTTCAGTCATATTACTTGGTTGTTTCCAATTAACAACGGTTTAAACCTTTGAAGGATCAACTAATAGACCTTCCTTTGATACGACATGTCCTAAAAATGCCACTTGTTCAAGCCAAAATTCACACTTACTAAGTTTGACATACAATTTCTTTTCTCTTAATATTTGTAATACCATTCTTACATGCTGCTCATGTTCCTTCTGATTCTTCGAATAAATATCATCGATGAATACTACAATAAATTTATCCAAAAAAAGCTTAAACACCCGATTCATCAAATCCATAAATGCAGCCGGTGCATTGGTTAATCCAAAAGGCATGACTAAAAATTCATAATGGCCATACCTTGTTTTGAAAGCTGTCTTGAGAACATCTTCACTTTTAATCTTAAGCTGATGGTATCCAGATCTAAGATCAATTTTTTAAAACACTTGTGATTATTTTAATTGATCAAATAAATCATCAATTCTAGGTACTAGATACTTTTTTTTTACTGTCACTTGGTTCAACTGTCTATAATCGATACATAATCTCATGGTCCCATCTTTCTTTTTAATAAACAATATCGGAGCACCCCAAGGTGACACACTGGGCCTGATAAAACCTTTATCTAATAATTCTTCCAATTGTTGTTTAAGTTCCTTAAGTTCTGCAGATACCATTCTGTAAGGTGCCTTAGAAATTGGGACTACCCCTGGCAATAATTCAATAGAGAATTCAATTTTCGTGTCAGGCGGTAATCATGGTAATTCTTCATGGAAAACGTCGGGAAATTCTAGGATAACCAGAGTGGTATCCAAATTTATCTCTTCCTTCCTATCTTCTTTGATATAGGCAAGAAAGCCTTGACACCCTTTTCGAAGGAGGCGATTAGTTCGAATACATGAGATTAAATATGATGGGGAGTCTTCTTTGATACCATTGAAGTAAAATACTGGTTGATTCGGAATACTAAAGGTAACCATTTTCTTGCAACAATCAATACTTGCATGGTATGCAGAAAGCCAATTCATGCCTAATAGTACATCAAAATCTTGAATTTCTAGGAGTATTAAATCAACCAATAGTTCATTTTCTATCTTTATTACACAGGATTTGTACACTATATTGGTATCACTTGAATTTCCCATCGGTGTGGCTACCTCTGAATGTATTTTAATTGTTCTGGTTCTACCTTAACGTGGCATGCAAAGTGTGGTGATACAAATGAATGAGTAGATCCAGGATAAATCAAAACATGAGTTATTTTATGAAAGATAATAAGAGTACCTTGGATCACTGATTTTGAGGCCTGAGCATCTTGCTGGGTGATGACAAATACTCTTCCCTTCATCTGAGGCTTTTGAGCTATCTCTCCCTGCTTTGGAAGCTGTTGCATATGTAAGCTAGGACATTCTCTAATCTGGTGCCCCAATTTTCCACATTTAAAACAGGCTCCAGTACTCCAATAATAAGGGCTCGATCCATGGTTTTTTCCATATTTTTTACATGGTTCTATTGAGATTTTGCCCTTTCAAACTGTTGTCGATTAGATGGTGTGTGTCTAACTTGACTTTTCTGATTTTTCATCTTTTGGTAATCTTCGAAATCTTTTTCCACAATTTGGACTTGATCTACTATTTCAGCATAAGTTCTTAATTTTAAGACTGATATTCTGCTTCTAATAGCTGGTCTGAGACCCCTTTTAAATTTCTTTACCTTTCTTGCCTCATTGTTAATCATATGTGGTGCAAACCTGACCAATTCAATAAACTTGGCCTCGTACTGTGCTACTGTCTGGTTTCTTTGGATAAATTCCAGAAATTCAATTTCTTTTTTGTCTCGAATAAAATCTGGAAAATACTTTTCATTAAATTCCTCTATAAATACTTCTCAAGTCAAGGGTTTATTTTCTTTAACCAATACTCCTTTTGCCATGCGCCACCAATGTTGTGTTTCACCTTCTAACATAAAAAATGCTAAGGCCACCTTCCTATCATCAGGATATTCCATTACCTCAAATATTTTATCCAATTGCATAATCCATCCCTCTGCTTCCAGTGAGTTTACAGTACCCTTAAAAGAAGTGGGTTCAATTTCTTAAATTGTTCGATATTACTCCCACGATTTCCCGTAACTGACTGCCTGGGTGGATTGTTGTTTTCCATCTAATGTTGCATTAGAGCCACCATATTTTCCAAGGCTTTGTGAATTCCTTCCATATTAGCTTCAGCTATTATAGATCTTGACTTCGTCCAAGTCTGTACACGTAATAAATGTGATTTTAAGTACATTCTTTTTAAATTTCCTAAGAATCTTAAACCTATGGCTTTGATACCATAATTGTCACACCCCAAGAATTTACAATACTGATATTCCTGAGATGTAACAGTCAAGACATATATACATTACTGGATATGACAAATTTACAATGGCAAATTCTTACAAAGTAACAAAAGAAAGTTTAAGCACAACTACAATATCTTCCAAAGTTGATCCTGACGAGCACTCAATGTTTACCATAGTTTGATGAGTTTGGCTACTCAGTAAGTGATCATCATAATCTTAAAAATAATCATGATTGAAAGATATCAATATTTTCAAAAAGGAGATCTATTAACAGAAATGTATTAACAGTTTCACTTTAAAAAATTCATAATTAAGTATAATCCGAATAATTGAAATACATATAACATTTTAACGGCAGTGTATAATTCAAAGGATTTCACAAATTACCCTACTGGCATCCCAAGTAGGTCACCTATATACCCCATCAGCGTCCTGATGGGTCCACTTAATCCCTATCGACGTCCCAGATAGGTCCACTTAATCCCTGCAGGTTCACTTATACCTCACCGGCATACCGGATGATTCCACTTAATCCCTACCAGCGAACCAGATGAGTCCACTTGCATACTTAAAGTATTTCTAAATCTCTTTAAACATTCGAAAGCAGCAATATCATGTACTCAACATTTCACTGAAATTATTAATATGAATTGCACTGAAACCATTAATAACAGCCACTTTGAATAACATTTCAAAAATACTCAGTCAAATAATTTGGGCTCAAATTCAGAAAGGTAGCAGTTTGTAAAGACATTCTAGCATAATTGCCAATCTAATATGTATCGAATAATTCTTATAGAAATTCAAGAATACGGAATCATCACAATTTATGAGATGTCAATTCGCAAATAAATATTTCACAGACAATGCTATAATCAATTGCAAAAATATCAGTTTTTAAATAATAAGGCAGTCATTTGCGCATGAATTTACAATATCGAACAATTTAGAGAGAGAGGTAGGAGAAAGGAGAAGTAGACAATTTGGAGTAGTGGTTTAAAAAGCGGATTGGTGAAATATTAAAAAACAGTAGAAAGAAATCTCACAATTTTACTAATAGCAGAAATATCACATTTATTTCTAATAATTTTACATTATCTAAAATTTTCTAACAATAGACAAGAAAAATAAATAAATTTATTTCTAAAAATTTACAACATTTAAAATTTCTAGCATATATAAAATATCACAATTTTTTATTAAAAGATTATTTTTCAAATTAATGAGGTCGCTTGCGCATAAAATTTATCGCGCCTAAAATTCATGATAATAAGCAAAAGTAATTATTTCAATTCATTTTTAAAAAGAACGGATTATTTTTTCAAGATAATAAAATCACTTACCTAAAATATTTGAGAGGAAGCTTCCGATAAAAATTCGACTAGAGAGAGAAAGAGCTCACTGCGTTTCGATTAGAGAGAGAGAGATCTCAAAATTTTCTAGGGTGGAAGTCCTCACTTTTCCTATTTAAATTCTTACGACACCTTATTATATTCTTTTATTAAGTTACACCTCACACATGAAGTGTAACAGTTATATGACATCTTAAACGCTTAAAGCCCACGTCCACTAAAGGACGTGGCAAGAGCAAAAGCTTAAACCAGGTAAAAGATTTTGAAAATAGTGATGGTCCCTAAGGACCATCATGCTCATATGAACCATCACTTATTTAAAAGTTTCTTTTCTTCTTCTTCTTCTTCTTCTTCTTTTTTGGTTTTTTTTTTTTTTTTTTTTTTTAAATTTTAGGATTATTACACTCAGGGACGATATGGTCTGCATGTCCTTCAACCTCAGCGTGGTTGTTACTGTCGGCATTCATACTCTCAGGTGATATAGTCAAGCCTCCAAACTTGGCCTCAACCTTTGCAACTGTACTTGTTATCTCAGACATTATAAATGCATAAACTTCTGCACTTTCTAAAGCACGCTCTGCTAGTACTCTAGTGGCTTGACAAACCTCATTAGAACGAATGGAATGGGATATATCAGAAGTACCTTGAATTTGTTTCCCATTCGCATTTAGTACAACACCTTGCATCACTTTTTTGTCCACCTGTTCAATATGTAATGCGATGGGATTTCAAAAATATTTTTCACATGAACACCCTAATCTCATGCCTACTAATAATGCCTAGCCTCTCATACATGTGGCAAGTACAAGAAAAAGTTTGGTTGTGACTATTGAACACAACAACGCAAGACTTTATTCCAGTTCTACGTTTTGATACCTTGAAGGTTGTAACTGTGCCTTTCTCTTCAATAATTTAATTCATGTAATTGACACCTTCTGCAACTTCTTCCTCAAACAACTTCATAACTTTGTGCGTATATATCTTCGAAGTGTGAGCCTCGATGTCACAAGTGGTCCTCAGAAAAGGCTTAGATATGATGTTCTTCAAGTCATTTTCTCTCATATTAAGAAGCTTTTTATCATGCAGTTTTAGAGTAGTTTCCAACAATGATTGTAAGCTTGTATTGGAAGTCACATAATTTCTAAAGTGCTTATTCATTTCTTCGCTTTTAAGTCAATGACATACCGACTGTGAATGCATCTGCCACATATGCATCAATCCACTGCTCTCGACATCTGCACAATCTATTGAGCCATTCATTCTGTTGAAGATCATATTTCTCAATTAAAGATTTCCATTCTAACTCAAATTCTTCCTTAGTTTTGCTAGTTATACAGTTCCTAAAGTGGTCTAGAAAAGATGGACTCCGTCGCAAGACATGACACAATTTTTTTTTGACTTTTGAAAGCATGTGACACTTACAATAATGATGTCTGCTTTTATTCAAAACTTGTCTCATTACAGCGGTCATTATAGGATCTTGGTCGATGATAATGACTCCCGGTTGACGTCCACCCATTGCCTCAAGCCAATTTTCAAATACCCATACAAAAGACTCCACCTTCTCATCACATACAAGTGCAAACCCAAAAAAAGTTGTGCTAAGGTGGTGATTCACTCCAAATATGGGAGCAAAGGGCATGCCAAAAGCGTTTGTCTTATATGTAGTATCAAAAGTGACCATATATGATAAGTGGTTGTAGAACACCCTTGATATGACATCTACCCATAATAGGCTGACAATATGACTTTCTACATCTAATTTCACCTTATAGTAAAAAGATGGATTCAATCTTTTCATATCGATTAACCATTCTATCGCACGATTCTCATCTTCCCCTTTGAATTTTTGTCTCTTGTTTCCTAATTGGTTTTCAATGTCTTTTTCTGAGCAAGGGATATTATCAATCCCTATAGCCTGCTCTAAAAAGATATCGTAGATATTTCGAGACTTTATCAAAGCAGAGCTCATGGAGTCTATCATTGTCTCTGTCACATCAGATATTGTTCGATGTGATCGGATGAGTCGGGCTTTCCATGGAGATACAAGGTCGTGATTGTGATCCTTAACAAACCTTGTGACACCCACTCATTGTTGGAATTTATGCTTACACACATCTTCGCTGCACATCCACACCTTGAATGAGGGATTTTTTTTGTAGGTAACTCTTCTTTAACCCTACAGAATCCTTCCTTGGAACATATAAATTCTCCAGCAATTCGCTTTCCATCTTTATTGTTGTGAGTAGTTTCCTTTCTGACACCAAACCCATGTACCAATGCAAAGGCTTTGTAAAACTCAATTGCATCATTTTCAAAATCGAATTTCATTCATATGCAAGGTTCCTCTATTTCTGTCTCCTTGGATGACGACTCATGTTCCCTGTTTTAGGGATTTGTAAACTTATTGGGGGGCGGGGTTGCAACCAACAGATCTTGTTTCATGGGTTGTACAGTATCCCCCATGTTGTCATCATTTAACCATGTGGGGGATCCACACTTTCTGAAATGGTGAGGTCCATCTCATATACTAGAATTACCCTACAAAAAACACATTTCATTTATCAATTAATGACTTCAACATTTCACATACTTTTTAATAAATGACACCCATCACATTTTAAAGGGATTTTATCATAGTTTAGTCGTATATATTATTTGCTGGGACATGTTTCATTCTATTAATATAACTCGGTTGTTGTTCAAAACATTATCTGAAATGGCAGAGGATTCTATCCACAACATGATGGAGAAAAATCTTCATCGTGATGTTCTTCTATGTGGCGTTTTAAATTGTTGAATTTGTGATTACAGTCATCCACACGACACTCCAACAATTTGGGCTCATCCTTAAGAAGATGTCGGGTCAAGTGATCTTTCCTCGTATAACTGCTATGGCTACCATTTATGGGCAAGTAAACAGTCTCTACCAAAATTAAAGTTTGGAATATATTGAACTACCATAAATGTACAATAAGCCTATTATGAACATATTGGAATCAACCAAGAAATAGTTAATTTTAAAAAAAAGGACTCCTAAATTACCATGGCGAATGCATCGAATTGCAATGCCATTTTTCATTAAAAACAACACTTGTCTCATATAGTAGAGTAATTTAGGAATACATCTTGAGAACAACTATCAGCTCATTTTTTTAAACCATTCCATACAGGTCAACAACTAATCGCCCATCTGAATGAGATAATCAATTCACATAGGATAAAGTTCAGATTTCGTACTAGGACTTATCTTATTACGAAAAATAAACAACGAGTAAATTCAATTGATTTTTTTGTGAAGATGTTACATGACAATTCAATCTATTCTTGGATTCAAGTTTTAAAAATACAACAAACATCATCACCATTTTTGTGGTTTATATTAGTTAACCACATTGATTATATGGACTAAAATAGTGTGCCACCAAATTTAACAAAATATGTGTACACAAAGAACAATATGAAGCCGAAATTCATTGCACACAGAGAACTCATAAAGAAAATGGTTTATAATAGTTAACCACATTGATTAAATGGGCTAAAACAGTGTGTCACCAAATTTAACAAAATATGTACACACAGAGAACAATATGAAGCCGAAATTCGCTGTACACAGAGAACTCATAAAGAAAATGGTTTATAATATTTAACTACATTGACTAAATGGGCTAAAATAGTGTGCAACAAAGAACAATATGAAGCCAAAATTTAACAAAACTACATTCAAGAGTAGTATGTCCACACAAAGAACAATATGAAGCCAAAATTCGTTGCACATAGAGAACTCATAAAAAAAAAATCGAACTGTGTAAAGAGGGATTTTGCTCGAGAAGAGAGAAATTACCTTTTTTTTTCGGTTGTAGATGGCTTCCTTTACCCGTCAATGAGAAAGCCCTCTCAATTAGGGTATGAATTTCAAATTGAGAGAGATAGTTTCAGTGAGCTAAATTGAGAGAGAGCGTTTAATTGAGAGTAGGGATTTATGTTCAGAGAGAGAGACAGAGAGTAGGGATTTCAGTTCAGAGGGAGAGACAGAGAGGGTAAGGATTCTAGAGAGAGAGGGTGAAATTGTGAGTTTCAGGGCATCTTCCTCAGCGAGCTCCATTCTGCGAGTTTTAGGGCTTCCACGAGCTTTGGTGGCACTCTGAAATGATGAGCAAGAAGCAGGAGAGAGGGCTTCCTCAGCGAGCTTGCGAAAGAGGATAGAGAGGGCTTCTGCAAACATTAGAAGCTAAAACCCATTTCAACGCTCAAACAAGGGGATCATCGTTGATTTAGATGGATTTTTTGCCAGCCGTTGGTCGCACCCCAAACGTATACGTGAATGGTCGCACGCAAGCTTTTTCCTATATATATATATATATATATATATATATATATATATATATATATATATATATATATATAGTTTGCTCCTTTCGACAAAATGTGTATGTTTGTGTTTTTAAAAATATGGGATCGACTTTAGAATATGTTGGGTTTGGTGATTGCCAAATCACCATACCCATATTTTCTTCTAATGATTAGGGGAACCAAGAAAGTGATATCTATATTAGAGAGTCAAGGAAGACAAATACTTATCATTTTGAAAGTTACCCCTTTGGGGGTTATGGGAAGGGATTTCCAATATGGAGATTGGTCTTCAAGAGAGAGAGAGAGACATGACTTGCGAGAGAGATGCGGTATTCCCATTAGTTTTGGGTTGGTAAGGCTTCCACTTCTATAGAGATTTTGCTCTCGAGGTTATCTTTCCGGCAACAGTATTGCGGTGGAAAGAAGATAGAAATCGATGGTGTTACTTGGTCATGAGAGTGGGTTTAGAAGGGAAGATTGACGATGTTTAGAGAGAGGTATTTTAAATTATAACCTAAAATTGTACTCTTCATTGTGATAACAGATTTATACTCGCCGAGGCCATGGATGTAACCCTACGGGGTGAGCCATGTAAATCACGTGTTGTAGTGGTGTGCTTTTTTTGTTTACTTTATTTCTCGCATACGATTCATAGTGGTATTCATCTCACATTTAGCTAATCATGCATACGATTTTATGTAAGATCCCGGTATTTGGGATTCCTGGTTCCGCAAGCTAGGGTTCTTGAGAACCCTACAATTGGTATCAAAGCACAAGGTATGTAAAGGGCTAAGGCTTACATTAAGAAAAAGATGAATGATGAAGCTTGATGGATACATAGTTTGAGGTGGAGAAATATAAAGGCAAAGTATTTGTGAAAATTCTACAATGGAGGCAATTGAGAAGAAATCACGAAATCTATTAATAAAGGTTGTCAAGGTAATTTATAGTGATTTTGCTATCAAGGTAGAGATTATTGGGTTTGGGGATAGCCAAATCACCGTACCCATATTTTCTTCTAAAGATTAATGATATTATGGTAAAAAAACAAACTTTTTAAGAAGCAAGAAAGTGATATTGACATAATACCCATCTTTTTTAGGGTCACCCCTTTGCAGGTTATGGGAAGGGATTTTTTTTAGGGCTTGAAAATGAAAACGCTAATTGAACTGGGTGAGATGAGAGATAGGTTGTATTACTATGTTCAACCACCAAGAAATAAACGAGTTGCTCTTCTTGCACATCATGGTTCAAACTCTAAACTTTGGCATCGCAAACAAAGATATCCATCCCGACATAGTTTGGCTAGTTTATCTTCATCTTATTTAGATATTTTTCCATGTTCTGTTGCACCTTGTGATGTATGCATTTTGGCTAAACAGACTTGTTTCCCATTTATTTCTAGATTTCTTCTTTTGGACTTATTCACAGTGACATTTGGGGAGGTTATCTCTCCTATTTTCATTCAGGTGCGCATTATTTTCTTACCATTGTGGATGACCTTTAGATGTACTTGGATATACTTAATGAAATTCAAATCTGAAACATATCCTTTTATGAAAAACTTTCTTGCCATGGTAAGAACTCAGTTCCATTGTTATGTCAAACAAGTTAGAATAGACATTGTCACTTATTTCTTATCTAATTCCGTGCAAACTCTTTTTCATGAGCAAGGTATATTACAACAATGAAATTTGTGTGCACACCCCACAACAAAATGGTGTTACTGAACGCAAGCACTGCCACCTTTTGGAGGTAGCACGTGCCTTGCGTTTCTAAGCTAACATACCAATAGCTTTATGGGGAGAACGTGTTCTAATGGTTGTATACTTAATAAACCGAATGCATACTCATGTTATTTATGAAAAAAACTCTACATGAAATACTCATTCGATGCAAGCCCAAATATGATCATGTTCGCGTTTTCGGATGTCTTTGCTATGCCCATAAAAATGACATTCAAAGACACAAGTTCGACCCTCGGGCAAAATGTTGTATTTGTCTTGGTTATCCACTTGGACAATGAGGCTATAGGGTATATGATCTTAATTCTAAAAAAAAATTCATTAGCAGGTATGTAATCTTTTCCTTTTCAAACCACTTTACCATCTACCACCACCTCTCTATCTTTTATCCCTGAAGCCCAATATGATGGAACTATTGATAATCTCGTTCTACCTAAACACCAGTCATCTTCATCAACACAAACTACACTCCCTACACACTCTAATTCCTCTGTCTCTGATGACCAACAACCAACTGATAATGGCGTTCCCATACGTACCCACTCACCATCATCCCTTAACAGCTTATCGTTTTCCACACGACGCTCCCAACGGATCTCCCACAAACCGACATATCTTAATGACTATGTCTGTAGTTCAGCCCGGGACAATGTGCCTACTTTCTCATCTCACACTTCACAGTCTTCTTCACAGCTTGCTGCCCCAGGTAAACCCTACCCTACTACCCCCTATCTTTTTAATGATGTTTATTCTGCTCTTCATCCAAGCTGGAGTGGGTGTGATTCAAAACTTGAATTCGAAATTGTCAATAAGAATGGTCTCCAAGAGAGAGAAACATGATCTCTGATAGAGGCACGGTATTCTCATGAGTTTTGAGTTGGTAAGGCTTCCACTTCTAGAGAGAGAAAATCTCTCGGTTGCTCTCAACGTTATCTTTTCAATAGTGTTATTGTGGTGGGAAAGAAAATAAAGATCTACGGTATTGCTCGGTCGGGAGAGTGAGTTTAGAAGGGAAGATCGATGATGGTTTCTTACCATTGTCTAGAAAGAGATATTATCTCTTGTAACCCAAAATTGTACTATTCATTGTAATAGTAGATTTATACTTGCTGAGGCCGTTGATCCAGCCCTCTGGGGTGAACCGCGTAAATCATGTGTTGTGGTGGTATGCTTTTTATGTGTGCTTTATTTCTCGTACATGATTCATAGTTGTATTCATCTACTTTGCATTTAACTAATCATGTACACGATCTTGGGTGGGATCCCGATATTTGGGATTCCTAGGGGTTCCCAAGAACCTTACAAAATACTAGGTAGTTATTTTAAAACAAAAATAATTTTTCAATTTTTACTCAATGGAGCACATTGTGTTGCCTCTTTTTAGAGGGTTGGACGGTTTGGAACTTAAAAGTTCCTAACTGGTCTTTTAGTCGTTTTGGAAGTCCAAGTTCCAAACTAACCTATTATTGAAAGGAAAAGTAAGAGTATTCGGTTCAAAACTTCAAGTTTCAAACCAAGTTTTTTTTTTTTTTGTTGTTGTTGTTGAAAACTTACAATACAAACAAAAAAATTAAGCCAAAAAAAAGATCGTTCGAACTAAGATTGTGTTGGAAGAAATTAAAACGCATGTGCATAAAATTTGAATAAGACAAAATGGTTTCTTTATATCAAGGCTTAAAAACATGGTTCGGTAACCTAGATTGTCCCTCCACAAAACCTACTCGGTCGGCAATCTGGCCTAGTAAACAAATAAATAAAAATTAAATATTAAATATTAGGAAACAAAAAAATAAAAATATTAAAAAATAAAGTGGGACTAGTTCTTTGACATGACCGGTAAGAACTGCTAAGTTCCCAGCTGGTGATATTTAGGCAGAACCAGATTGGTGCTGACGATTCTTGATTTGAACTGGTCAGTTTCGATTTTATTCACCAATTTTTAAAACATTACTTTATATTAGAAAGGCAAAAGATATTTACGTTACTTTCCCCTTTTATGCCTATTTGTCGATCCAAGTCGGATCCGAGTGTCACTAGTCTCGTATGATCTAACCTAATATTTGTGGACAAGAATACGCTCTTACACTGTGCATTATGATCTAACCTAATATTTGTGGACAAGAATACGCCCTTATACTATGCATCAATTGGTATCGTGTTTATCATCATCATCAGAGCCTTTTTCCAATTATTTAGTGCCACTACATGAATCTTATTTTGCCATTCTGTCTTATTAATGGCCATACCCATTGAAGAAAATATCGGGCGCATTTTACCGGTAATTGTCCGGTTAGACGGGAACTGGCCGTCCGGTTCCAGTTTCGGCCGATTTTGGTAACTGCCCTGTTTTTTATTTTTTTAAAAAAATATATAAATTCTAAAAAATAAGGGATTTTGTTTGCAATGCATTTTTTAATGTTTTTCTCATTAGTAAAAAGTTTATATAAGGATGCAACCTTCTAATGTAGAACTACGGATGCCTTTCAAAGATCCATCGGAAAAGGTAATTTTAATGTTAAAAAACCATTGATTGATGATCTCGACATCAAGATGTATGACTATGAAAAATAAAAAGATTTTAAGTCTAAAAAATAGTGCATTTTACAACATATTATCTACACTGTCAATTTTCAAGATTTTCACATGTCTATAGATCTACTTGATTTTAACCATTTTTGAAATTTAAAATTTTATAATTACATATAAAAATAGATTTTGAGATAATTCTAAGAACATTTTACATCAAAATTATATACCATGATAAAATTTGAAGGTGCACCTTACCTCTACACCTACGGATGCATCTGTATGCCAACTACACCCTTCTCATTATGACAAAGATTGAAAATTGTTTGAACCATTAATACTTATTTTAACATTATTCATCTTTTTTTTAGAAAATTTTAAAAATATCTTTGTGCTCTTATCGATTATTTAAAATCTGTTTTTCATTAACTTTCAATAGGTGTTTCGTCAATTTTTTTTTATATTTTATTAAATTAGTTTTTGTATTTTTTTAAGAGCCGGTTCAACCAGGCGATTTATTGGATTAGGCCATATCCGGTTACCATCCTGTTGGATTTTTCCTTCACTCGCGTAGCTTGAGTGGATCTTCATGCAAGTTAAATGGGAATAGATATAAAAGAAGCTTATATGGTATTTGGTTGGTGAATGCGAGGCCTTAGTGACTGATCGACGAAGATGCAGTGCTGCGACGGCAACACCGCCGCTGCCCTACAAACCCTTCCCGTAACCAAGGGACTTCTCTCCTCTCTTTCTCCTCTCTCTAAACCCTCGCACACTCAAATCCCCAGCACCCACACGAGCAAAACATATCGAAGCCTCCTCCTCCCTCCTCTCTCTCTCCTCCCCTCACCAAAAGGAAAGACCCGGAAGCCCCAAAATCTCTTCTCTGGTTGTTATTGTGCTCTTATCAATGTGTCTGAGACTGCAAGAATAAAGGTTATTGGCATTGGTGGCGGCGGCAACAATGCGGTCAATAGAATGATTGGCAGTGGCCTTCAGGTGATCTTTTGAGCTCATACTTTTTGTGATTTTTGGTTGTGTTTTTCAGTTAAGTTTGTTGTTCTTTAACAATTTGGGGTTTTGAGGTGCTCTAGATTATCTGGTTCTGAGCACACGTTGGCTGTGCTTTTGTTTTGTTTGTTAGATTTTTGGGTTTGGTTTGTTATTACAAGCATTCTATTCAAAATTTTCCTGAAGCATGCTTTTAATTAGTGATTTATGTTGGCTGTCTTTTAGGTAGGTTGTTCAGTGTGCACTGTCTTAGGTTCTTAGTCTCCCTTAAGGGAATTGTGACACGTGTGTATGCACGTGTGCATTGAGCAAGGAAGCATACATGTGTTGTTGCATTTCAACTAATTTTTTGTTGAATTGATTTTTTGGATTGCATGTTGGCCATTCCTTTGTTTTTTAAAAAGAGAATTATCCATTGTGGCAAAATAAAGTTTTCCGCGATCGAAAAATTCTAGTTTTTCATGATTGAACATGACTTTTTTGCTCCAAGCAACTTTGAGGAGGCCATTTGAGCCTCCTCTTGTTGTTCTACATGTTTTGCATTACTCTTTATTTAAGGGCTTGTTCCCTTCTTTCTTGTCTCCTCTTGGTGTTCTACATGTTTTTAGCTTTTCTATATATATTTAAATATAAATTAAAATACCATTTGCCTATTTTCTATTGATCATGTGTCTTCCTTTCTAGTGAGGCATGTAACTACTTCTTTGCTTAACATGTGGTTTTACTTTGTAGTACACGCAAAGCGTGCACACACACACAGAGATGTATATTACTCTGCTCAAATTTTCTCCAACTGAACTCAAGCCCTGTTTGCTCTGTCTTCAAACTTTCTCTAGGGGTGAAAGTTTCGATTCAAATTTTTGTTTATTAGAAGTCAGTTTTTTGGTGAAATTAGTGTCAAATCAAGAGTTTATCGAAATCCCTACCAATTTGAATACAAAAATCAAAGGAGAGCTGTGATTTTAAAAAGATCTTTGGGACTACAAGTTGGATTCTTATGATGCTTTTCGGTTGTGCTAGTGTATCCTAGGTGTGTGTGCTTGACATGACTAATTGAATCTTGTCAAGGGCGTTAACACTTTGAAGGAAGCGGGATGATCTTGTGGCTCCAGGTCCCTTGTATTTTTTTTGTTTTTATTTAATTTTGTATCTCTCTCCACATAACTCATATAGCTCTAAAACCCAACCTAAACCCTTAAGGTTTATCTAGGTTAAGGAGTATTCCCAAAATGCTTACTGGAAAAGGGGGCCTGTACCTAAATTTGTATAAGGGAATAAGGAAAAACTAGCAATTTTGAACTGTTGTCAATAATATGAGATGGATACTTGAAACTCACTGAAAGGCATGACCCAAGATCTTGTGATACTGGAATGTTTGGATGGTGTAAAGTTTAAAAGGTGGCAATCCAGGGTCCAAGTTTTGTTGAGGATCTCGAGGGTTTGACTATGTATTGAAGAAACGACATCCTCTGTTATGTTGCTTCTTCTGGTCTTGCATCTGCTCAGACTGAAGATAATCAGAATTATGAACCATCAACTGGTCAGACTCAACGAACAATATCACATGGTCTTCCCAATTATTAGAAGCAAGACAACATTGGGAAGAAGACAATGTTTCAAAAAGAGGACCGCCTAGCGCCTGGGCGGCCGCCTAGGCGGTCCTGGGGGCTTGGGAGCATCGCTTAGGCCTAGGTGCCAGAAATAAGCAGAAATCCTTTGGTGCCCCCCTAGGCGCCCAGGAAGCTGCCTAGACCTGGGCAGCCGCCTAGGGACTCCGCCCCGCTCAGAAGTGGAAAACAGTTTTGGTAGGGGCATTTTTTGTCCTTTTTTTTGGATACTAAAGGGCTAAATTCCTTGTTTTTAGGTTTATTTGTAACCTAAAACATATTAGAGACCATTTTAGAAAGAGAAAAACCTTAGAAAACCAAATTTTGGTGATTTCTTTAGGATCAAAGGGGTTTCTCAAATTTATGAGAAATTGATCAAAACATCACCTATTGATATTATATTTAATTTGTGATGTTTTATAAATCTATTGGAGGGTTTTTTAGAATATTTTGAGTCTTTAGAAGCATCTTTGAGGTGGAAGTTTGGAGATTGAGCAATCAAAGTAAGTGATTTTTGTTATTGCCTGTATAAGTTGTGTTATTTTGAGATGTCTTATTCGGGATCTAATAGGAGTGGTGATCCCTGTTGGAACTATGGCTACAACTCAGATCCTAATGATAAAAATTGCATAACATACAAGTTTTGTTCGAGGGATACAAAAGGGGTCATAAACCGGTTCAAGAAACTTCTTGCTGGTATCAGAGGAGATGTTGCTCCATGTAAAAAGACTCTTGATGTTGTTAAAGAGGAAATTAGATGTTGCTCCATGTAAAAAGACTCTTGATGTTGTTAAAGAGGAAATTAACAATTTTTTGAGTATGGTAAAAATGAAAAAAGATGAGAAATTTGCCTCCATAATAGAGATTAGGTCTAGGTTTCGGGTCAGTTATGATGATGATGATAGTGATGAGGATGGGGAGAGATGTCAAGAGGTAGAACAATCCATTATTAGGGGGAACCAGGGAAGGGTAAGGGAGTTGTAATTGCTTTTGGTTCGGGAAGTAAGAAGCCTCGGGTTAGAGGCCCTATGGATAGTTTTTTCCCCAGCCTGATCTTGAGGTTGCAGGAGAGAAAACAAAGAAGCAAACCACTATTGAAAATAGAATGAAGAAGGAAGAGAGAGATAGAGTTGTTTTTTTTATTGCTACATGGTTTTGTGAGACGAGCATTCCTTTCAATATCGCTCGCCTAAGCAGCTTGTATACCTTGGTAGAGGCAATTGGCCAATTTGGGCCTGGGATGAAACCCTCAACCCCATATGAGCTTTCAAAGCCTCATTTAAAAAAGCGGTAAGTGTCACGAAGGATGCTGTAGAAGTTAAGAAGGATGCATGGGCTCAGTATGGAATTTCTATCATGGCTGATGCTTGGAGTGATAGGAAGAGAAGAAGTCAGATGAATTTGTTTGTGAATTGTCCTTTGGGGACTGTTTTTTTGATGTCTATTGATGCTTCTGATTATATCCATGATACCCATTACACATTTCAAGTTATAGAGAAGGGAATCAAGGAGGTTGGGGAGCATATTGTTGTACAGGTTGTCATAGACAATGTTGCTCCTATTGTCCTAGAATCTTTTGGACACCATGTGCAACACATTGTATAGACCTCATGCTTGAGGCTCTTGGCGGTTTAACTGAGATATTAAGTGCAGTGAAGAAGGCAAAGTCAGTTACAAATTTCATTTATAGCCACCATCTCATCCTCAACATAATGCGTAGATTTACAAAGAAGAAAGAGATTGTGAGGCTTGAGGTCACAAGATTTGTGACCTGGTACTTATGCCTAGATAGCATACATTCGATGATAGTGCAATTGAGGTAGATGTTTACCTCGGATGATTGGAGACATGCAAGTGGTCCAAGAATCAAGTTGAAAAGAAGGTGAGAGATATTATCCTTTCTAAGGCTCTTTGGCGAGGGGTGAAGGGCCCTCTTAAGGTATTTTTTCCTTTTGTCAAAGTCCTTCGCATGGTTGATAGTGACAAGGCTTCTATAGGTTACATATATGAGACTATGGAGAAATGCAAGAGAGAGGGAGCTCAAAATTTTGATGATGATGAGAACTGCTATAAGCCTATTTGGGAGATTATTGATGAGAAGTGGGATTTGCAGCTACGTCAGCCATTGCATGTAGCTGGTTATTATTTGAACCCAGTTTTTTTTTTATGTTGACAAAAATATTCATACAAATGACACAATTATAACTGGATTTAATAAATCTGTAGATGTGCTAGCCCCTGATCCAAGATATCCAGGATATTATATGTGTTGATGAGCTGATAAATTACAAGTGCTCATTAAAGTCTTTGGGGTTCCAATGGCGATGAGGCAAAGTACCAAAATTGATTCAAGTAGTAATAATATTCTTAAGTTCATCAAGTTCAAGACTTCAAGTAATCAAATTTCATTTTTATAATTCTATTATTTATTTATGATTTTATTCTATATCTTTGTAGCCAATTGGTGGAGCCAACATGGGTGTAGTTCTCCAAATTTACGAAAGTTGGCCATTCGGATCTTATACTTAACCACTTCCTCGTCCGGTTGTGAGCGCAATTGGAGTACTTTTGAAGGGGTAAGGGTAATTTTTATAACTGTATTAATAATTTAGTAGGTAGTTAATTAGTTATTAGTTTTGATTGTTTTGTAGTATTACTATTATATATTTAATAATTTTAATTATTTAATATTTATATTAATTAGTTTCATTGATTTTGTTACATTCATACAAAGAAAAGGAACATGCTTGAATCAAAGAGGCTCAATGACCTAATTTATATCAAGTATAATCGATTCTTGGAGGACAAGTTTGCTAAAAGAGTTAAGAGAGACCCCCTCAGGTCAAAAAATATGGACAATGCTATGGAGTTGTTGGTTGATGATGATGAGGTCGTGGGGCATGAAGGATTGACATGAGACATGGTCATGGATGCTTCAGGGACATCACCCGACCCTCCTAGGGCCACTAGATCTTCTGCACAGAGGACGAGGGTGGAGGAAGAAGAGGCAGATTCAAAAGTGATGGAGGAGGACGACCAATATGTCGAGGAGGGTGACGACTCCGATACATATGATGTAAATGCAACTGACCCTATTTTTTCTGATGATGAATGATGATTAAACTTTGAACATTGATTGAAGATTCTTTTGAGTTTTCAAGTATTACTTTCATTTTTATTTTCTTCCTCTTGGTTGTGTATTGTGGATAGTGGATTTGTAGTTCCACTGGTTTGGTATTTGGTAACTTTGGTTTGGTAATTTGGTTGCTAAATTTTATGTTTTAATTGGATATGGAGTTATGAACCGACTTATGGTTATGCTTATGGAGTGTGTGCTAATGTGTAGTATACTTTTGAATTTTGATATGCTTTAAATACCTAATTTTTATATTTTATACAATATATATACTGTTAGAGTCCTTTTTTGTTTCAATTGGGCCCTCTAGGTTCTGGGCGCCCGCCTAGGCGCTGGGCAGCCTGGACCCCCTAGACCGCCTAGGACCCACCTAGCACTTTTTGAAATATTGGAAGAAGATGATTACATATATAAAGGGCAAATCTTCAATGCTTTGAGTCATTCTTTGTTTGACCTTTATTCAGGAATGTGACAACAACAAACTTATGGGAAGTTCTAGAGACCAAATACAAAAAGGAAGATGGTGGAAGAAAGAAGTATCTAATTTGTAGGTTCTTGAGTTTTAAGATTATAGAAGAAAGATCGATGTTGGCTCAGATCCGTAAGTTTAATATTATAGTGATTGAATTTCAATTGAATAACATCAAATTTTATGAGTCCTTCCATGTGGGCGTGATAATGGATAATTTGCCCCCCTCTTGGAAAGATTATAAAGTAAACTGATGCATAAGTCAGAGGATTTGAACTCGAACTAGCTTATGACTTATCTAAGAATTGAAGAGGAGATCATGTATTGAAATATGAAAGAGCATAGTCCAAGATGATCTCCAGAGCACATGTACTTAAAGGTCTGAAAGGGCATCTTTGGTAACTGGAAGCTGGGGATTCTTTAGAACCAAATAGTTTTAGGTTTGTAGAAGCTGGAACCTTTGATATCTGGAATACTTGTTTGATAACCTGTTTGGAAGTTCTCATATATAGAGAGCAGGCTTCATGGGATTTAACAAAGTTTCAAAGAGGTTAGGCTTCATAGCTTCACAGAGAGAGAAAGTGTAGAAATAGAGAGAGAGGATTTATGGAGAGTAAGGACATGAATTGAGAAAGAAAGGAGTTAAGAGAAAAATGAGTTAGAGAAACAGAGGGCAGGGTGAAGAGATGACTTTGAGAGAGAAAAAGGACATGGTTAGTGGAAGAGATGAGTTAGAGAGAGAAAGGCACAGGTGGAGAGAATGGAGGTAGAAAGAAAGAAGTTAGAGAGAGAGGTCATTGTTAGAGGGAAAAAGCGCATGATTAAAGAAAGAAAGGAGTTGAGTGAGAAGATGCATGGTTAGAGGAGATGATTTAGGGAGGGAACTAGAGAGAGAAAGGGTATGGTTAGAGAGATTTAGAGATAAATGGTACGGTAAGAGAGGGAGGAGCTAGAGAGAGAAAGGGCACATTTAGGGAGAGAAAGGGCAAATTTAGAGAGAGGAGTTAGCGAAAAAATGCTCAATTAGAGAGTTAGAGATCTGAACGGCATGGTTGGATTTAGAGAGAGAAAGGGCATGGTTAGAGAGAACTTCCATCTTCCATGGGAGGGATGGAAGTTGCGGCTTTTATAATTTTTTGAGAACCCAATCCTTCCTAATGCTAGTTTCTTGTAAAACTTCTTGCTATAAAAAATGGAAGTCCTACAGTTGAAATTCTAGCTTTTGGAGATGGAACTTTCAGTTATCAAATGTGCCCAAAAGGAAGAATTGAAGGACTGGAAAAGGAATCAAGATCAAAGAAAAGAAAGAAGAAAAGACAAACAAAAAAGCTCCAAAGCCAAAGACAACTCAGGACAAGGGAAAGAAACCAATGATATGCTACCTTTGCGGCAAAGCCTGTCAGGTGTAGAAAGTTTGCAGGCTTTGAACGAAGCAATAGGTTCAAGCCAATGTAACTGAAGAAAGATGTGTTGCCACGATCTTTGAAGTAAATATGATGGGGGCCACTATAGAATGGTGGGTTGACTCAGGAGCTACATGTGTCTCTAATGGTAGAAACGTATCTGAGACTTATGAAATGGTGGGGGACGATGTTATCCTTTATATGGGCAGTTCTTCCTCTCCCAACGTAGTTGGTAAAAGGATGGTTGAATTGAAATCACGTTTGAGAAAAAAGTTCTCACCCTTTTCAGTGTGTATCATGATGCCGAAGCCAATAGAAATCTAGTGTTTGCATATCTTTTAATTAAGTGGGTTCATACTTGTCTTTGAGTCTAACAAGTTTATCTTGTTACTGGTGGTGTTTTTATAGTGTGGGATATGCCTCTGAAGGCAAGATTAAGCTTAACATAAATAATGAAACATGTCCCTCTTCTTTTGTGTATAGGCTTGATTCTCTTTCTTTATGGCATGGTAGATTAGGCCATGCTAAATATCATGCTTTGAGAAAAATGAGTACTTTAGACCTAATTCCCATGTGTGGGAATTTGGACATATTGGTGTGATGTGTGTGTATAATAAAAATCACAAGGAAACGCTTTCCTAAAACGGAAAGAAGTTCTAGGTGACTAAAATTGATACATAATGACATTTGAGATCTAATATTCAAAAAGAGAAAAAAGGACATTTGAGATCTAATAGTCGTATAAACTAGTGGTGGGAAGAGATACTTTGTCAATTTTATTGATGATTTCTCAAGATACATTTATGTTTATTTTATTGGAAATAAAGAAGAAGTATTTGAGAAATTCAAGATTTACAAAATTGAAATTGAAAACCAATTAAATTTGAAAATCAAGGTTGTCAAACGCGACAGAGGTGGTGAATATTGCTCCATTGACTTCACTAAATATTTTGAAGAAAATGGAATTATTCACCCAATTACTACCCCATACACACCGCAGCAAAATGGTTTAGCTGAAACTGAAAGGAAAAATCACACACTTGTGGTTATGGTGAATGTTGTGTTCATCAACTCAAACCTCCTTGTTAATTTGTGGTGAGAGGCTTTAATGTCAACATGTAACATTTTGAATAGAATGTCATATTTAAAATTTAATGCTACATGATATGACCTTTGAAAAGAAATGAAACCTCATTTAGGATTTCTCAAGGTTTGGAATTTATGCAACCTTGGTAAGTCTCCCTGTCCTTGAAAGGCCCAAACTTAGACCTAGATCTATTAAGTGTGTTTTTTTGGGTTTGTTGAACACAACAAAGCTTGTAGATTACCGAAGTATGGTTGTCTTACACTAATGATGGTAATGAAAACAGATGTTTCTGTAGTTTTTCTTTATAACTATTAAACCAATGTGTTAAACTAATGTTTTGGTATGTGGGCTAGCTCTTTCAGTATAAAGATGTTGGTAAATTTTATTTGTCATGATAGAAGTTAGAATAATCACTATATCACGCTTATTTAGACTTAGCCAGAAAAAAAGAAGAGAAAAACAAAAAAAAATTAACTGATGAAATTTATGACTTGCAACTTCCTTGGTCCTGTTGTGTTTGCATTGAGCTTGTGCCCTTTTACAGATTATCGTTTGGCACTATCTTGCTCCTTTTTGTTAAGTATTTGGAGCCTGTTAGATGGTTGCAGCATGAGAGACTGAGATGTTATGCATTTTAGGACCTTGATGACTATCCTAGAGTTGCATCCTTGGTAAATAAAGATTATTGTCTGATTATTGCTGTTATTACTTTATGCTGTAACTATCATAGCTTAGCAATTAGGTGTGGGATACGATCTGACTCCCAAATTTAGCTTCAGTGAGACATACTCAACATTTTCTTGATGCAACTTGTAGACAAGAAGGAAATGTATTGTAGGCTTGTCAGAAGTTCTTGTATGATATACAACATGCAGTTTCTTGTTGAATTGTACTAATCTCATTGACTCGTAATTTGGATCCTTTTGCAGTATTTATTTTATCAATTGTTTTTCAAATGTTGTCATAGACTTGTAGTTCAGATCCTATCATGATAATCTTATCTTTATCACCAGGGAGTTGAATTTTATGCAGTGAATACAGATGCTCAGGCATTGCTTCTTTCTAATGCAGAGCACCGGGTTCAAATTGGAGAACAATTGACTCGTGGGTTAGGTATGATGATTTCTTGGTGGAGGTGTAGAAGTCATCTAGAGCACCAGATATTAACTAACTCTCACAAAGATGTAGAATTTTTCTTGTATTTATTGCATGTGAGGCCTTATTCTTTTGTCTCAATAGCTTTCCATTCTTTGGGTTCTTTCCTCCTATCACTGATGTTGTTTCTATTCAGAAATACAGGTACTGGTGGGAATCCAGAGTTGGGTGAGCAGGCTGCTGAGGAATCAAAGGATGCTATCTCTGCAGTTCTTGCCAATTCCGATCTAGTGTTTATTGCAGCTGGGATGGGAGGTGGTACCGGATCGGGAGCAGCTCCAGTTGTAGCTCATTTATCTAAAGAGGCTGGCTATCTGACTGTAGGTGTTGTCACTTATCCATTTAGTTTTGAAGGTCGTAGAAGGGCTGTTCAGGTTTGCATTGATTTTTCCCTTCTATTCCTTCTTATTAAATTGAGTGATCGTCCTCCTATTTGTTTACAGTTCTTATAGAATTTTCATGTGGATTCTTCACTGACATGGAATTTGATGGGGGCAGCGTTGAAATGCTATTAACACATTTATTTTTCAGGAAAGTGTACATGCAGTGGTGGTTTATGGTTACATGGTATACCATGGGGCCATCATCTGTTTCTGATGATGGACAGTGGAAATTATCCCTAGTTTCTTGGGATGATCATTGGGTATGGTTGTTCTCCACCATTTATGAGGAACAGTTGGTGGTGTACCATATATGCCGCTGGTGCATGTTATGGTGTCCCTTTATTTACTCCCCCAGCTGTTGCGATTTCTTGAACTGTGCAATATTAAGTGCAATAGCTTGGAATTTTGATCTCTGCAATATTAAGTGCAATAGCTTGGAATTTTGATCTCTGCAATATTAAGTGCAATAGCTTGGAATGTTTATTTATTTATCGTATGCATGATTCCATCCAATGTGCCTAGTCCTTCAGTCAATATTGTATTATTATTATCCACAGATTAGTATCGATTTAATGTTTCTATATGTCAATTTCTATGGTACACATGAAATTTTTTGGTACTTATAGAGTATGCATGATTATCTATGTACTTCCAGATTTAGTTGAAAATATTGGTGCTTCACAGGCATTGGAGGCAATTGAGAAACTACAGAAATGTGTGGACACACTTATTGTCATACCGAATGACAGGTTGCTTGATGTTGTACCTCCACAGACTCCTCTACAGGAGGCTTTTACTTTTGCTGATGATGTACTTCGTCAAGGTGTTCAAGGAATCTCTGATATCATTACTGTATGTGCTGCATCCCTCATTATTACATTGGGACACGCTTTTTTTTGCTACTTTTATTCAATTGGCATATTCTCTGATTGAATTCGATTTTTTATTGGATTGTATTGAATGCTGATTCAATTAGATTCGTTTCAAGAGATTGTTTCTGATGTGTGGCATTTCTTAAACTTGAAAATATTGGAATGCAGATTCCAGGTTTAGTGAACGTGGATTTTGCTGATGTAAAGGCTATAATGAGGGACTCAGGAACTGCAATGTTGGGAGTTGGCGTTTCTACTGGTAAAAATCGTGCTGAAGAAGCAGCACAACAGGCTACTGCATCACCTTTGATTGAAAGGTCAATAGAGCGGGCAACTGGTGTAATGTACAATATCACTGGTGGAAAGGACCTAACGTTGCAAGAAGTAAACAGAGTGTCACAGGTAGACATGCATTAACAGCTTTGAATTTGTGTTATTATTGTTATTATTACTATTATTACTATTTAGTTTTCTCTCTTTAGGACGCTGGTTATTTCTCCTCAAATACTGTGTACCAAATCTGTACCAGAGGCCAATTGATTTGCTTTGCCTTCAGGTTCATATAATATTGTGTTCTGGTAATAAGAATTGAAACAATCGCTCTTCTCATGTTCTAATTGATCCTAGGGTGATATTGCTATTTGTAGGACTATATTTTCTGTGATTGTGATGCTGTGAATGTGCTCTGTGTCAAGATTAATCAGGATATAGGATTTAGGTGCTATACATTTTCAATTGATGTTGGGTATATTGTAAATTATAGCACGTGTGCATTGAGAAAGGTTGGATTTTCTGAGAACTTGCATCCTTTGAATTCTGAAGTTTACTCAATAATACAAGAAAATATTCTTTGTTTGGTTCGCAGAATGTCATAAACATAATCATTTAAATTTATAGCTAGCTAGCACACTCTTATGATGTTGCTCATACTTTTTTAATTTATTTTTGCTAGGATTTTTTATTTTATTTTTTATTTTTTTCCCTTGTAATCCAATATGAAGACAAGGAAAGTGTGTCTCCTATGAAATTCCGTAGTCTTTGCAGAAGCATTGACTTCATAAGCTGTACAAAGTTTTGGGGAACTAGTTTATATATGCTTCTGAGCATATGAGATATCCCCATGAAGTTTCATTTGGTTTGATATTACCTTCTTGCCCTGTTGACAAAAATTAAAAAATAACTGATAAATGAAGTGTAATTAGAAATACGTTAAAAATGCATTCTTTCGCTGATTCTCCTTGTGTAACCGTGAACTGGTGACTGATTATCTTATAATAATGGATGAGCAAATACTATCCATTTTCTTAAAGTTGCACATTGGAAAACCTCATTGATTTTATGGTGGTTTAAATTGATAGGAATGCGATTATCTGTTTGTGTTCTTAGTTGTCATTCCCATGCTCTGTTGGCATTCATTTGTCATTCTAATTTTTGAAGAGAGGTTAGCCTAGGCGATTGCACAGATGTGGACCATGCATTGCATTCTATGAGTTTCTTTTGGAATCAGAATTTGTTTTTTTTTCCCTTGCTATTGATGATCTAACTAGGATGGGAATGAGGGAAGAGTTCATAGCTAGACAGTCAGCAGCGGGGCTGGTAATAGAGAAAGGAAGATTGGGAAAATGTGCATTTACTTCATCCTTAGGAGAACATAGACGTAAATGAACTGGTGAATCTTAAAGGGAGAGTTGGGTAGTAGTGTATTCCGAATATTGAGACAGAGGATAAGTCAAACAGTTTCAAAAGAAAAAAAATATTGAGACAGGATTTAGATTGTGTCCAACACTCTATCCTTCTGAGAACCTATCTAAGGGAATATGAGCTTTAATGTGGTGTGATAGCTGAACAAATAAAGAAAAAGGATCCTACAGGAAACATTGACAATAATAAACTTGAGTTTCATAAAGGGAGAGTGGTTGGTAGTCTTGTTGGAAGGTTTGAGATGAGTATTTGGATTGGGCCATTCTCACCATCCTTTTGAAGATTCGATACTAAGGGAATGTGTATAGCTTCAATGTGGTATAAATGCTGAGGACATGAGGAAAAAGGTTTTGATCATCCATTTGGAGGACTTGGAAAGGATCGGAAAAGGAGATTGTGTGGCATAGTTAATCTAACAAAATGACTCTGAAGTGTTGTTTTTTTTTTTCGCTCAAGTGAGAGCTAGTCCCTAGGAGAGCTGATTTCTGATTCCTCCTCTTTTTTAATTAACGATACTTGTAGGTGGTTGGCAAAAACGTCTGAACTGGATGCCAAGTGCACTTATATTCCAAAGTAACGCTTGTTAGGTAAATATAGTGCTAGTATGGTGGGCCTCTTAAAAATCCTTATATCCACAACCACAAGTGAATGTACAGATTTGGTTTCTCCTCCTGTTAGGTGGTTGATTCTGAGTTTAATGATTGTACCTCATGTGATATATGGATGTCTGGAATTGGAGGTTTTCATGGATGAGACTAGGATGATTTTCTTTTGATTTACCACTCAAGCAGCTTGTAGATGTGGTTGGGGTAGAAAGGATTTTGTTCTGATAAAACTGGTTTTCAGATACTTACACCTCACCACATATTATACATATATGGATTTGTGTCTATGGGGCATATTTTGCTTCATCTTGTTGTGACTGGTGTTTTCCCTTAATGTGATTATGTTATGGTGGTTGATGCCCCCTGGAGGTTTGTGTGCATTTTAGTATATCAGTTATCATAAACACTTTGGGATGTCTTAGGTTATGGTTAGGGAATGGGCAGAGTGACTAAATGCCAAGAGCAATTATATAATGGTTTTTGCGAGATTATTAGTCATCAGGGGGGAATGCCATCAAAGTGCAAGGTTTTGCAACTATAAGTGCAACTTGGCACTGTTGAGATAGGATTTTTATTTTTTGATGTAGGAAAAAGAGAGGAAATAGAAAGAACCAAATAATAAAGCAATACATTAGAAAATATCCTCTCTCTGGGTCTGCGTGGAATCTACCCTAAAGGCTGAGAAATTTGACCCTCGCCCTAAGTTGCAATTAGAATCCTCCCCAGAATTATCTTTCTACTGGACCCAAACTCAATTCTCTCATGGTTGGGAGAAGCTCAACCTTGAGCTTTTTTATGTCCTCGCATCCGTCGGAGGCCTCTTGAAGCATTTTCTCTAACTCAATAATGGATACCCGCCATTCATCCAAACATTTTCTCTAATTCAATAACCTCTTCTCAAACAATTAACGTGGAATTTGCAGTGGAACTCTGGGATTTCGTGCAGAACCTTGATTTCTCTTCCATTTTCAACCACTTTTCATGCTTTACAGCGTGATCGGCTACTGCAATAATTTGTTGTATTATTCATGGTTGGATTAGAGGTTGGATCTTCCACTTCTTCGAGACATTTGTCTTGCATGTGCTGCTTGAATTTGTTGAATAATTCCCTTTTTTGTAAATTCTCATAAAATTGACACATGCTCTAAGATTGGATCGGTGTTGTCTACATAGGCTTAAATGTCATAATTCTGTACTGATCTTGAGGCTCTGTCACCAAATGATGTAAGGAAAACATAAGAGAAAATAAAAAAAACTAATTAGTGTAGATAGGTGAGAGGAAATGCCCTCTCTCTTGGTTTGCAGGGGAATCCAGCTCTTCACTAGGCTTCTTGGGAATCACCCCAAAAGATATTTTCCCACGACATAAACTCAATTCAACTTATCTGTATTTACAAACACAACGTATATTTATAAGAAAAAAACCCTAACAGCTAACTTGACTCCTAAGATACCTAAATCCTAATTTCTTAACTTCCAATTTTACCCTAAAATTTCTGGAAACGCAAGTGACTAAAATAATCTAATAAAAAAATAATTTCCTAGCTACATCATGTTCTTCCTGGATAGCCCACCCAACGTGATTACACCAAGCAATATTGGCCTTTGTGTTGATTGTGTCTGCTCGGAGGCAAGCCTTTTGTGGTTGAGATGGAGTGATTGTCATTTTTTACCTTTATTTTATACTTGCAGCATTATGTTTCTATTTTTATTGGTTGGTTTAGGACCTCTTTTTCTTTTCTTCCCTTCTTTTTTGGGTGTGGCATGCTATCATCTAGTTCCTCAGATGGAATTCCCATTTGTAGCATTATTTTTAATAGTCTCTTGCTTCAATTAAATCTTTGCATAGAAGGTGCTCTAGCCTGGCAATTCTTATGCATTATTGTATGACATGTGACCTTAAAAATTGCATGAGATTGTTTTCTTTCCATGATGGAATTTGTCATTTATTTGAAAGGAAAAGTATACAATAAAATCCTGGAGCATGATGTGTGGTCCTTTAAATGCACCCGACGTCCATCACCCTGCTAGATTTTGTGGGATTGACTATACCTGTGTGAATCTCCCCGTGCGCTGCACTAATTTTGATCTCCACTGTTCATCATCTGGAATGCTGGAGGATGCCCATGGAGTAGTGTACACTATACCATACTTGATTGTGGTGTGCATTCTTCCTTTTTTACAAACAAAATCTCAGGATTTGTTTGCAATGCAGGTTGTGACAAGTTTGGCTGATCCGGCAGCAAATATCATCTTTGGAGCTGTAATTGATGATAAATATCATGGAGAAATCCATGTGACCATAATAGCGACTGGGTTTTCTCAGACATTTCAGAAAACTCTCTTGACTGATCCTAGTGGCAAGTCTTCAATGATGGGTAAGCAAAACGCAAGAACCGTTGAGAGGCCATCATCAGTACTATCCCCTGGTAAAAAAGCTTTTCTATGATCTACCGCAATGACTCGATGAGTGAAGCTTGGTTTCTATTAATCAAGAGGGAGAAAGAAAAGCGGTTGTGATGCTTTTCAGATGTATTTCCTGTATATCTGCATTTGTTGATACGAAAATTTTGGTTGGTGAATGTACTTGCTATGTTTATTCGATGAATTTAACGTAGTACAATGGATATAGAAGTCTTGTCTCTCTCCCTCTCTCTCTCTCTCTCTCTTGCCCATAAAAGTCAAATTTGCTCTACTTTTTCCTTTAAGACAAATTTTCTCCCAAATGTTGAGATAAGGGTGCAGCACAATCTCACAAAAAGATGGAAAAGATCACCACCCCCCTTCCCTCATGATTGATTGGTGTGTGTGTTGCATTCCTTTTACAGTTTACAGAAGGAAAAGATTTATACAGTGTTGAGGCTCTAACTAATCAAATTAGAGCCCACCTCAATAATTTTACTAGAAGAGTTGTTTTGGTTTACTAAAAGAGTTGTTTTGGTGCCCAAATACCCTCAAATTGATCATCTCGACATCAAGATACATGGACATGAGAAAAAAAATGATTTCAAGTTTTAGAAACAATGCATCTAGTAACACATTTTTGTATAAAAATTTGATTTCAAGTTTTAGAAACAGTACATCTTGTAATGCATTTTTGTATCGGCAATTTTCAAGATTTCATAGATATGTTCGATCTATAATATTTTTGAAGCCTTAAATTTTATAATTAAAGATGAAAATATATTTTAAGGCTATCACAAAGATTTTTAGTATTGAAACCATATTTTTCGACACGATTTGAAGGTGTGCTTTACTTTGATTGTTTAGAGCTTCAGTTCTATACAAATCGTACCCTTTAGAGAGTTTGGGAAAAGAAAACAAAGTTTCTATATAGTAAGCTTTATGAAAACAAAATAGAGCCTCGTTTCAAATCCTTTAGAGAGTTTGGGAAAAGAAAACAAAGTTTCTATATAGTAAGCTTTATGAAAACAAAATAGAGCCTCGTTTCAAATCCTTGTACGAAAAGCACTTTTGGCAATGGAAAGCTGCATGATGACACTCAAATAAATTTCCAACACATAATAAAATTTGAAACTCAATCTACATGATGACTCCAAAATCAATTTTCAATATCGACAATAAAATTTGAAACTCAAAAAATGATAGTGTCTTTCGGATTTGTGAACATCTACTTTTAAGGTGAAATGGATGGTCTAAATAATTTGTTACAATATATATTCCTTTTAGAGTTTGAAAGCTTCCTTTTTTTTCACAACCATAATGGTCAAACTGAAATAATCGAAGTGGATGTTTCCCAATGTTTGAATTGTAATTTTCAATGAGTTATGAGGTGAGGTCTTACTTATTTTGAAACATTTCCCTCATTTTCCATAACCCGAGGTTTCGATAAATTCAATGATTTCATGGATTAAAAAGTTGTTCATGAGACCAACGTCCATCATAGAGATCGATGTTGTGAAAAAGCCCGACCTAAAAGTAAATAATGACGGTGTAGAAATATCCTTAAAACAATCATATTTTAAATGTTAAAAATTGCATTATTGTATTTTATTTTTCATATTCATGATCATCTTAATTAAGATCATAAATCTTTAACATTTTAAATTAAAAATTTGTCTTTAAGAATAGATCTGAGAGGTGATCCACACGGCTAAACTCAAAAACCCCATCCTTCATAGCTTCTTAATAGAGCCCGTGTTATCAGATTGGCTTCCAAGTCTTTCCAAAAAAATGAAGCAATTTGGAGTTTCTGAAGATTTTGGAAATTTTTTAAAATTTTCATATTAATAAAATACATATTTAAAATATATTAAAATAATAAAAAATATATTAAAATAATAAAAAATTTAAAAATAAAACAATTAGGAACTTTGATCGATTCAAAAAAAAACTTGAGAACTTTTTAAATTTTTTAATAATATTTTTAGATATTTAAAAATATATTAAAATAATAAAAAATTTAAAAATAAAAATTCAATAGAAAATAGTACAATTATATGCTTTGGCCGAAGAAGGAAAAGTATACCGAAGTCTTTTTAAAAGTTGTATTTTTAAAAGACAATTTTGTGAAGAGGCCGAACCTTCGATCGAGGAAGCCCAATCAGATCGAAATTGGCCAAAGTGAAGCGAAGCTATCAAATCGGGCAAAACTAAAAATAAAGTATAAACATTGATTTTCAATTATCAAATGGGGGTCATAAGAGGCGTAAAACGTTCCCCAAAACCGTAAATTTAGCTGTTCAAACTTCAAACTTTGGTAAGCATGGAGATGGAGGAATCGTTGTCCCGCAAGAGCACGGAAGAGTTGGCGGTGGAAGGGCAGAGGCATTTGGAGGACACCATTGCAGCGGCCTACCAGATCCTATGCTCCATGAACCAGGAGCTCTGCAACCCTTCTCTCTGGTCCACTGCTGATGCCGCCGATTCTTCTCACCACCATGAACCAGGCGGTGGAGCCCTAGAAGACGCCCGACACCGTTACAAGTGTGCTGTTGCTTCTCTCAGAGCAGTCCTCTCTGCCATTCCCACTTCTCACTCGGTAACCCTAATTCCCACTGGCAATCCTTGTCACAGAGAGAGAAACTATTCTTCCTCTGTAGAAATGATTGAGAGAGAGAATTGAAGATTGAATTTCACTGTTTTCTCACAAATGATTTTGAAAGAGAGAGAGAGAGAGGGAGAGAGAGAGAGAGGAATGACTCTTACTCTAATTGTTACAAATGACATTGAGACTATGACAGAGAAAGGAATGAATCTTACTCTAATTGTTACAAATGACATTGAGACTACGAGAGAGAGGAATGAATCTTACTCTAATTGTTACAAATGACATTGAGACTACAACCCCCTTTGTTGTTGTTGTCGATGCAGGAGGTACCTCAAGGCGCAGGACCCACTGGGTCATCACCAGATACAAGCGGAAAGAAATCAGAGTTGCAGAGCCTGGAAGAACGTGCTGCTTATTTGAGGAAGGTAATGCTATTCGTTCGTAATCATTTGAATAATATGCATGAATCAAGCAATAGAATTGTTATGGTTTTTGTTTGTTTTATAATAGCCATTTATTTGAACCCTTTATTAACGTGTACTTTTTTCGTATCTTGGTCTTATTGATCTTCATTCTTTTGAACTTCTTGGAAACATTACGAGTTTGATTTGTAAACCAAAATGTTAACTAAAAAGTACTAACGGAGGTAGAAGAGTTGAGTTTTCTAAATATTTCAAGAACATTATTCAAAAGGTGTTTCGTCTTCAGATTATGGAATTCGAGGTATTGAATGGGCTGCCCATTGTTGGGTATTTATCTATGAGTAATGATCCTTTGAGACCCTCCCATAGGCTGCAATTATGTAAACTTTAATTGCAGTGAGAATATAATATTTATTGCTTCAGTGACCTTGTTTTATTTCTTCAACTCTCTTAGTATGTAATTAGTACTCCAGTAGTGCAAGCAAGAAAAGATAACCATCATATAATATTGCGAAAATTGCATAAAACGCCCCAAAATGGACAACAACCTAACTTTTCCTAGTAACTTTTTTCCCAAAACCATGTTTCCTAGCAAATACCCCCAACTCATAAAAAAAGAAAAAAAAAAAAAAAACAAGACTAAAATACGCCTCCCTTATTTCACACGTTGACCATGGCAGTCCGGTGCTTAAGTCATTGATTTGGAACGGTCCGGCACTTCACCATGGTGGTCCGGAGTTTGGAAGAGGCTGTTCGGCATTTGTTTCTGGATTAATGAGCGCTCCAGTATTTATGAGCTACGGTCCGGAAAAATTGAAAATTGTGTCTGGACTAGGCGGCCCGGCAGTGTACAGTTCCGGTTCGGCAGAATGGATGGGTCTGGCAATATACAACCGCAGTCCGGCGTTTTCTTTTATTGGGATCTGAAAATGATTTGTTATGTACGGGAATGGTATTTTTATAAAAAAAATAATGAACTTTTTGTATTGGGGGGTATTTGCTATAAAACTTGATTTTTGGGAAAAATATACTAAGAAAAATTAGGGTGGGGGTATAGTTAACTTCCTTCAAAAAACATTAGGGTGGGGTAAAGTGCCTAGTCTATTTTTGGGGGTTTTATGTAATTTTCCTTATTATATTATAATAGAATTAAAGGGATTGGCGCTCAGCTTGCCATCATTCAGTAACCTGTCAGTGATAAAGAGAAAGTATACTATGTCCTTGCTGCTCTAGGGTGAATACAAAATTTTGTCACCTCAGTCACTGCTAAGCCTCCATTTCCCACATTTTCAGAGCTTCACCGATTGCTACTACAACATGAGTCCCTCTTCCATGGCCAACTTACACCGAAACACACCAAAATTCTTATGATGTGTTGATCATGGCTAGCAACCCTACAGCACTTAATGGTGGATGAGGTGGAAGTTGACGGGGTCGTGGCGATAGAAGTTGTTGAAGGCAGATTCCATACATTTCCAAATAACCAAGGGCATGGCCTTCTTTCTGCGTGCAATTACTACGCACAGAATGCAAATCCAGGGTATAGCATGGTGTGAAGTCAAATTTGTGGTTTCTGAAATCATACCACAGTGGCTGTTACTATTGGACAACGTTCAAATAATAATGAAGACAAAGTTGTTGCCATAGAAAATTGATGGAAGCTAACCATTGGGCAAGGAAGCTCCCATTGTTGGTCATTCCTGGAGTTGAATGATGAATCGAGGAAGCTCCCATTGTTGTTCTCTTAGTTTCAAATAAATGAGGGTGTCAATGTTTGACATCATCTTCTAGTTCATTGTAGTCATGAGTCACTCAGTAGGTTAAGTAAAGAGGGTTCAATTCGTTGAGGCTGATCCCGTAGTCAATCAGAGGCTAAAGAGGATTCAATCCCATTGTTATCTAAGAATCATAATTTGTTTGTGTCATGCTTATCGGTTGGGTAAACATTCCCGAACTTCCTTTTCCAATTCTAATAAAGGAGCTTCTTTGCCCCTTGAATTAATTCCTTCAGATGTGTGGGGACCTGCAACTGAAGGAGCTTCCTTGCCCCTTGAATTAATTCATTCAGATGTGTGGGGACCTGCATACTTCTTCATCCTATGTCAAATATGATGATTTTTCACAGTATATATGTGGATTTATTTCCTCAAGAAATAATCTTAAGTATTCAAAACATGTATACTATCAAGTGTTTATTTCTGAAGTCCTTCAACAAAAGAAAACCTGCCAACTACTATATTGCAAAAAGGGGTCCAAAATGGGTTGAAGCAATAATTGCAGAATGAAGGCAATGTTTTGAATAGAGGCCAGTTGGGAAGAATGTTGACGGCAAAAAATGGGTGTACCAGATAAAATACAAGTTAGATGGCAGTATTGAGCGATTTATAGCTTGATTAATGAATTCAATTAACAACATGGATTGAGCTATGAAGAAGCTTTTAGCCCAATTGTTAAAATTGTTATGGTTTGGTAGTCCTACCCTTTGCCGTCACATATGATTGATCTCTTTTTCAGCTTGATGTAAAGAAGACATTTATTCATGGAGTGTTAAAGGAAGAAGTGTATATGTAGCAGCCTCTTGGTTTTAGTCAAAAGGATCCCGCAAAATCTGTATGAATAGCATTGCCGGCCTAGGTGGGCTAGGGGGGCCCCGGGTGGACCAACTAGACAGGCTTTCCCTGGATGCCCGCCTAGGGACCCTATGCACCTGCCTAGTCCCTTGCCTAGGCGGGCGCAGGGTACCTGGGTGGGTGCCAAGGGGACTACGCCCGCCTAGGTGCAAAAATACCCATTGGGTGGGGTATTTTATTTTTTATTTTATTTAGATTATAAAAGATGCATGATGCATTTTTCATATAAAATCTGGACCTAAAACAGTTTACTAGACACCACTTGTCCTCTTTTGAACTTAGGCTGCCTAGGTTCTGGGCGATCGCCTAGGTGCTGGGTGGCCTAAAACCTCCCAGCCGCTTAAGCACCGCTTGGCATTTTTTGGAATACTCTGAATGGATCTATTACGGTCTAAAATATTCATTTCAAAGTTTTTATCTTGCAATAAAGGCAAATGGATGGACAACAGTGGATCACTTCGTATGCTTGTGAGCACTACAAATATTGTGATCATTCTCTTATATGACGATGATATGATAATTACTACAAATTTTGCAGGATCTACTAAGGCTTATCCAAGCCGGGTCCAGGAAGTTCTCAAATTCAAAGGGACAAATTGCATGCCATCGGGTTTTCCAGCTAAGTTCGCTTGGTTTTCCTAGTTCTATGCTGACGAAAAGATCGAAAGCTCATCATCTCCCTATAGTTTTGAGTACGAAACGGGATAGTGGAATGGGACTTCTCGTTCCACTATAAGACTCCAGATCACTTAAAAACTCGACAGATGGAAAACAAGCCCCCAATCTCCTGAACCTTAAGCAGCAATCCACTCTGACCGAGGAATGTTCCTTTCAAGGCCTATTCCCTTGTCCTGGTAAGCTTGCAAAACATTCAAAAGCAGGGGTTTTCTAGAGGGAGAGAAATGGGAGGGAAGAAGGGTATGGCAAGCATTGGGCTTCGATAGGAGAGGAATTTATGGATTGATGACGACAAGGTCAAGGGTCGCCATAGAGAGGGGGTTGAGTAGTGAAGCTAGCCTAGGATAGTCGCAAGCTAACAAGCCAGTGTCCGTTTAGAAAGCCAAGGCATTGAGACCAGAGAGACAAGCATAGGGTTGTGACATACTTTTATGTTTAAAGTCTTTGTATATTTTTGGCTTGGTAAGAAAGAATGAGTTAGATATTTTGAAGATGCCCCAACACCCATATTTCTTGAGGTACACCATGTGAGGACCGAAGATCAAATCCTCATAAAATACAAGAGAAACCTATAGCAGCCTTCGATATATAGCTTCAATGAGGGACATAATCCCTATCGTCAGTTGGTTGTCTTTTTGAGATGATCCAATGAACCAAGGAGAAAACAAATTGCTGCATGCTGCATTGATGCAGGGTTTAAATCTGGAATTCATGCTGCTGTGCCAGAGAATCCCTTTCTGCATGTGCTTGTTTGTGGAAGCATAAACTTGTCCATTGAGTACTACTAGGGAGATTGATAGATGATGCTACATTATGTGGATGACTTGTTTCTCACCAAGAATGACAAATTGGCATTTTTTTCTACATGCAAGGATCATTCTTATTGCCTCCAATGAAGCTACTGGGAAAGATTTGATACTTCCTTAACATATTGATGGTAACTTGTGATCTTTGAATCTTCATATGTTGAAACATTATTGCATCGACTTTTCTGCATAGGTTGACATGACATCGTGTCGTTGATTAACAGACCATTTAATCCTGTTTAAAGTTTACTTGGGGAAGTAACAGTTTCCAGCCTGAATTTTTATCCATATGAGGTAGAGTTGGCCAATTTTATGAGGGACAAATCTCTTGTCAGAGAGGAACTGCTTGACAATTTCAGGGTTGAATTTGATCCACTCTTAGCATGCATACTCAATAAATATAGGAGCTATATGCGACTCACTTGAGGTTGATTCTACACCTCTTTTTTATGAGAAGAATATTGTTTATATAAACTTCAGGAAAAGAAAAGATTGCAATAAGTATCAACATATCTTACATCAGGGATATGAATTTTCATATTTTAGGGTCCTCAGGTGTAGGTTGGCTTGGATTTTACATAATTGGAGGTTGCTATGAGGTAATGGTTTTCATTGGACAGCAGGATTGTTTTTTGAAGTAAGCATGAAACAATCCCTAGAGGTCTTTTATCATCAATGAACTGAAAGTATAGGTTGTAAGAGTACCCTTGGTTTTGAGGTAATCTGATTTGATGAGTTTGTCGGCAAAGTGCAGGTAGGTTTTATAGATTGGGGTGACAATATGAGCTCTATCTTCTTGGCATCTAACCTGATATTACACATGCACATGAAGCACTTGAAGTGTAGTAAGATTCTGTTTGCTAGTAGGTGTTGCAAACAGAATGTTAGCGGCCCATTGTTTCAAAAAGAGGACCGCTCAGCGCCTGGGCGGCCGCCTAGGCGGATTTCCCTGGGCGCCCGCTTGAACCTGCCTAGGCGGCCGCCCAGGGCCTGCGCCCCACCCAGGGTGTGGGGCGGAACTGCGGCTCCTTGAGGGTATTTTTGGGTCATTTTTTTAATACTAAAGAGGCAAAATTGTGGGTTTTAAAGGCTATTTAAGAGAGAGAAAACCCAAAAAAAAAAAATATTTCTACTGGATCGCTCAGGTTCTAGGCGCCTGCCTAGGCGCTGGGCGGCCTGGCCTCCCCCGACAGCCTAGGAGCGGCCTAGCACTTTTGAAACACTGGTTAGCGCTTCACGATTTGCAACGCTCAATTCCTACCAAAGGTAGGGGCCTCTCCCCACTGTCTCACCCAAAAAAAACGTTCTGTTTGCTAGTAGGTGTGGAGTGGCATGATTGAGCGTATTTATGCCCTAATTGATGAGTAGGTGGCATATGGATATGGCAACCTTTTGGTTTGAAAGATTAAGCTTGTTTTCAAAGCAGTTTCACATGTTGAATGAGGCAATCACCTTGTCAGACATATACTTGTCCTTTCAGGCAGCCATCAATTTGTAAGGTTGTTTGTAACTGCATGTATTTAACTAGTCTTGGTTATGGAAGTCCTATAAGAAAATTTATACCCAAGTAAACAAATTCATATTTCCATGAAGTTGCCTTATCATTAGTCACCATTCCTGACTGCCAAATATGATCCAAAGTCCTTCTGAACTTATCTATGCAATAGAAATGGAAGTTCATGAGAAAAATTCATACATCAATCTAAAATTTGAAATTTTCATTATAGCTAGTTGGCCATTGCATATAGTTAGCACAACCATTGTTTGCATGTCACTATTGTTTATCATTTTCTGCATGTCACTCTGAAGTGAGGTGTCTATAAAAATATTAAAGATTGTAGGCATATAGGAGAGTTAGGAGAGAATGTAAAAACTTATACAATTGTTTTAGTGACTGCCTCAAGGTGGGGTGGACCAAAGCCATTCCTCCTTTGCAAAATGCCAGCTTTTGGTCAGCCAGCCGGAGGTGGGTGCCTGCCTTGAGCCCAGACACACACCTCATCTTGTCCTCACCTGAGGTTAAATGCTCTTCTTTGATGGCATTTTGATTGTTTCCCCCTCTCAATGGAAAGGGAATGGGAGGTTCGGGGAGTATTAGGGGATGCATTCCAAACAACCCCAACTGACCCCGCCGCAACCCCCTCTTAAGGAATGCATTAGAAACTAAAGATTTTGTCTCTTTCAAAAAATATTGACATTTTTCTGCAGGAATTATACATGCACAAAAAATGGAACCTTTCTTTTTGAAAAATGGGCAGAAATATCATATTTTTAAAGAAAATTTTAAGATCGCTCACGTTCTGCAGCTTGAAGCAGTTGCCTAGGTCATTGAGATATGGGATGCTAAGATCCATAAAATGTTGTGAAGAAACTTGGTTAGTATGAGGATGACATTATAAGTTTCTTTATTTGTGCTGTACGTTTGTGTGGTATGTGTCCTTTAGGTTTCCATCTCTTGTCTCTTCCTCCAATAAATTATGTACTTGGTTTAATTTATGTCTCGTGCATATTTTATAGCTATACTTTTTCTTTTCATTGCCTCATAAACTACAAATAATGGGTTTCTAATCATCATCATCATTCATCAAACCTTCACTGAAGGACCTGCCTTAGATTTCTCCCGAACTCTACCACTGTAGTAAATTTTCTACTTCTCTAGCTTTAGAAGTCCTTGTATGAGGCAACTCCATTCACTTTGAGTGGACAATATATGAGAAAATCAGTTATAAACCTTCCATGGCTGGACTTCATAGATCCATGCTTCATTTGTGGTACCTGATTAATCTCCAGACCGTCGAGTTATTATGTATATAATTTGTTACCCCTTATTTTGATGGCTCAATAAAGCAATTTAAAGAGGTTTTGGAAGCCTTAGTTATATTATAGCTTCATAACATCTAATGAAATTGATTTCTCCAGACTGCATATCAGGAACGTTTTTTCTACATTCATTTACTTCCCATGGGCAGTAAACCATAAAAGAAATCGAGAGTTCGTCTGTCAATATTCCGAATTTTTCCAATGCTACTTAAATTCTAAAACCTCATTTTCAAAGAAGGTTATGCTCTCTCCCCTTTTGAAGGAGAGCCCCATAATGTCCTTCGAGACATAGCTTATTATCTCTTAGAGTTATGGTGACTTATAGGTTAGCGCGGTGTTTTAAGAAGAAAGTAGTCGCTTCAATAGTCTAATCTTTTAGTAAACCTCTGTATCCCACATTATTGAAATTTTGACTTTGTAAATGTTGGTTGAATTCTTCCAGTGCCTCTTTTATTGCTTCTAAACTGGTACCTATAATTCTTGTAATGTCTTCATTCCAATTCTCTTTGAACCTTAGGAACAATTTTCTTTTGGATAACTGATATCATCAAAGAGAACTTTTCTACATTTATTTATTTAGAATACCTGGGATTATCTTATTGCCGTCAATGGTACTTAATTGTGGGAATTGTGACTTAGACAAAGTACACTCAAGGATTTTCCTGGCATAAAGTTATTGATACTGCTATATATAATGATAAATTAAGTTTTGACGTGAACTATTATATGGTCTTTATCTATTAATAATTTCACAAATATCTGAATGTGATTTTTTTGGCAACTTGGCCTCAATATCCATCTCCCCAGTTTTTATCTTTCTTTAACGTTGATGAGTTGGATGGGTCTTGATTGTTTTAATTTCTTCTCCCTAATTGGATTTTTAATTTGTTCCTTTTATGCTCTAATTTGCGGCTCGGAAAACGTGTTTATAGCTTACAAAAACATCGAAGACCATTTTGAAATATTTTTATCGCTATCTTTTTTAGCTACCTCTACTATTCTTACGTCATTTTAACTTGCAGGAACTTGCAAACAAAAATAAACATCTCAAGCTTGTCATAGATCAGCTCCGTGAGCTCGTTATGGATGTATCCATGTGGCAGAGTCCATGTTCAGTCTGACATGAGCCTGTTTGGTTTGGTCAGTTTTCCCATTCGGGCCTTTACCCGAACCGTTGCTGTTTTTTTCAATTTTTTTATGGCCATGCTCATTTCTCAACCCTACTCCTTTTCTTTCATTTTCCTACTGAGTTTCGTCTTTGCTGGTTCTGTATAAAAATCAATTGTTTTACGAAGATGGCCTTATGATCTCTCACTATGCATCTAGTGGATGGTCTTTTGTCTTTCTTGTTTGAATTCGTAAAGAAGCTTTCGGTGAAACTTTTAGACAATAATGATGATTAACGAAGGATACAGAAGGATATGGCGAACTTATTGCTGCTATGCTTTAATCAATGTTACATTTCTGTGCTGGGGCTTAGTGAAGCCCCTGTCCGAATGGAGTAACTTGAGCAAGTCCGAGTGTGTGAGAGAGGATTTTCATATAATTAGGGAAAAATCCCTTAAAAATAGAAAATTTCAAATAATTTACAAGTGAAGAAAGTAAATATTTGTGAATGATCGAAAAATAATGCAAAGAATATGCACATGGACAAATCTGGCACAAAAAATTTGCTGTGAAGTCTCTCAAACTCAAACTCATCCGATAGATAGCACCCCAAAAAAATAGTTCTTAAGAGGCATAAAACCAAAAGAAGAAAACGAAGGACAGATAAAACATACCATTGTGTTTAGAAAAAAATAACCTTTTGAGTTTATACAAAAAAAAAAATTCAGAAACTTCGAACTACCATTCTTCTTGAGAAGAGAATGAGGCAAGGTGCATGCACACAAAAAGTTATATCACAAAATAATCTGTCTCATAATATTATTAAATAATAATAATACTATGGTCGGTGATGTTACAATCATAAAAAATCTGCGTACACAAAAAATGAAAAGATACATAGCCAATATATATGTATCTTTGCATAAAACGCCACAAAATAAAATTTTTTTTTGACAATAGCATAAATAATACTAGACTCAATAATACTAAAAATTAAACAAATTTCTGAATTTAAATATAAAATCAAAATTACCCCAAATTTCGAGGTTGATTTCCCAATCTTCGTGGTGCTCAGTATGATTGATGCTTCATGTCTTTGCTAAAGCTTCTTTATGAAGCCCCAATTAGAATCCCCAAAGCAATTTAAGGTTTCGACTTGGGAGTTGGGACCTAGGAAACCCACATCCTTGAAAATTTTGGATATAAATTTAAAATTAAAACTGCAAAATCCCGAGTCTTCGTATTTTTTTTTGTGGAAAATATAGCCTTCGCTGGTAAAAGATCGTAAAGGTAAGTGGGCGTAGGGTTTAATTTTTCATCGAAGACGAATGGTTGATTTTGAAGAATTGAAAAACTTTTAAAATCAGCCAAAACCTTACCCAATTTTTCTATCTACAGAATCTGTGAAATCCACAGATTTTTCTCGATTCTATGGTTTTTAATAAGTATATCAGAGAGAAATGGAAAAGGGTGGTAAATTTCTGGTTCCCTTTAATTGTTGATTCAACGCTGAATACTCGGGCGATAATATAGCAGCTCGCCTGAGTATTGTACAGGTACCACATTCCCTAATTCTGTACATCAAACTCGTCGTCAGCAAGGTACCGAGAGTACCTCAATCGAGTCCAAGTTGACTCTGGAGGTCCCAACTCTATCGGAGACTCGTTTCAGACGAGCTCTCCTGAGAACAATATTTAAATTACAATTTGATAATCAAATTATCTAGAAAAGAACTCTTGTAAACATATCAGTTTTTAAACTCATCTTTTAGAAGAAAATTAATTAGAGAACTATTTAGAAGTATCATAAACTGAAGGCAGCAATAATCGAATTGAAGTAAAAAACAAAATGAAAATAACTGCTGCCTTCAGCTGGGTACCACAAGGCTAGGAATGATAAACTAGAAATTGTATTTTTTATTTGTTTTGAATTATATCATTTATATGAACTTTCAACAAAAAATATCATTTATATGAGCGTGTGTACTTCTACAGGAGTAAATTGTACAATTGGATCAGAGCCCTGACCACGCAGTAAGAGCTTCTTCTATATGAAACTTGCTGGTCATATTGGGTGAATATTTGTTTCACCCATTGTTTTCAAAATCGCACGATCGCTAACTGTTAATTGCTCAGTTAGATCGGAATGGCCGGTTCCAGTTTTGGACGGTTAGGGTGATCAACCGGTATTTAAAAAAAAGAAAAATTATCGCTAATATACCTTAATTTTAACAAAATTGAAAAAAAAACCCCAAACTTCTCAAAACCTTATCTACATCCCTTTCACAATTTTCGCAACTTTTTGGATGAAAATACCATTTAAGATAGTCTTTTTACCATAAAGGCATTAATAAAATTACAGGACTTCGAGTCCCGTAATACCTTGAAAATATATTATGGTTCTTAATGTATCGTAATACTGTAATACTTTAATAGGTATCATTTTATACCGTATTTAAAATACGGCAATAACTTCCATTAGCATTACGGTACTTTAAGTACCGTAAAAACTAAAACCCATTTTACTACCGTAAAAACTAACCCATGTTATACGGCACTTCAAATGGCGTAAAACATTTTCTCTTTATTATATTTATCTCTTTCATCTCTATTTTTTTTTATGTTTATTTCTTATTTCTCTCTCTCATTATATTTAATATTTATCTCTTATTTCTCTCTAATTTTTTTTTTATCTCTTCTTTCTCTCTCTAATCTTTTCTCTCCCAAGGATATTTGGCCGTGTCCAAATTGGCTCGTAGAGTAAGATTGTAGAGAGAGAAAGAAGATATAAAAAAAAATGAGAGAAGAAAGAGATAATATGAAAGAGAATTAGAGAGAGAAAAAATTGATAAGAATTAGTGATAAAATAGATAAGTATAAAGATAATAAATGGCGTAAACCTTTTTTATGTTTATCTTTGTCATCTCTAATTTCTTTTATGTTGATCTTTTCTTTTTATCTCTATGTTATAGAGACATTTAAAAGGTCGTAAACCTTTTTTTCATAGAGATAGAAAGTATAGATCAACATAAAATAAATTAGAGATGAAATAGATAAATAAAAAAAGTGTTTACACCCTTTTCTCATTTTGTTTATATTTATTTATTTCATCTCTAATTACTTTTATGTTTATTAATTCTTTCTCTCTAATTCTTTTTCATATTTATCTCTTCTTTCTCTCTCATTCTTTTTTATCTCTTATTTCTCTTTCTACAATCTTACTCTGCGAGCCAATTTGGACACGGTTAAATACCGCAGTTTGGGAGAGAAAAGATTTAGAGAGAGAAAGAAGAGATAAAAAAAATTAGAGAGAAAGAAAAGATAAATATTAAAAAGATGAGAGAGAAATAAAAGATAAATATAAAAAAAATAAAGATGAAAGAGATAAATATAATGAAAAAAGATTTAGAGAGAGAAATAAGAGATAAAAAAAAATAGAGAGAAAGAAGAGATAAATATTAAAAAAACAAGAGAGAAATAAGAAATAAACATAAAAAAAAAATAGAGACGAAATAAATAACTATAATAAGGAGAAAAGGTTGCCGTATAACATGGGTTAATTTTTACGGTGGTAAAATGAGTTTTAGTTTTTACGGTACATAAAGTACCGTAATTGGCTTCCATAGACTTTAATTAAAATACCCTAATGCTAATTGAAGTTATTGGTATTGGGGTACTATAAGTACCATAATATATTTTCAAGGTATTACGGTACTCGAAGTACCGTAATTCTATCAATACCTTTACTGTAGAACAACTAAGGTAAAGGGTATTTTCGTCCAAAAATCACAAAATTGAAAAAAGGGTGTGGAGGAGGTTTTGAAAATTTTGGGTTTTTTTTTCCCATTTTATTAAAATTAAGATATATTAGCGATAATTTCCCCAAAAAAAAATTTCAAAAAAAAGATATAAATTCTATAAAATAAGGAATTTGATTTATAACACATTTTTAAATATTTTTTACATTATGGTAAAGATTAAAAAAAAATTTGGTCGTTAATACTCACTTTTATATTTTTCCATCTTTTTTAAAAAAATTTAAAAATAGCCATTGGAAAATATAAAATGGTTTAAAATTCATTTTTTTTATTAATTTTCAACTTCATTTGAATATTTTTTATTTTATTCATTCTTTATATGCTTTTCATATTTTAGTAGACTTTTTTTTATATTTTTTTTCTACATTTTTTTTACCGCCTAGAACTTGCCTAATTAGAGCGGTTGAATCGGCTGGTTTACCCACCCATGTCCGATTAACCGTTCCTATTCAATTTTGCCAATACCGGTTTCACCTCATGAACAATTTTCAAAGAGGAGAAAAAGTGAAAGTGGATTTTGTGATATTTTAAAGGGAAAAGTTTATATAAGGTTGCAACCTTAAAATGTAGAACTACGGATGCACCTAAAATATCCATCAATAAAGGTTGTTTTAATGTTGAAAAACCCTCTAATTGATCATCTCGACATCGAGATGTGTGATCATGAAAAAAACAGATTTTGACTTCTAGAAATGGTGCATCTTAGAACACATTATCTAGACCGTCCATTTTCAAGAGCTTCATATGCTTACCGATCTACCTGATTTTAATCATTTATGGAGTTTAAAATGTTATAATTAGATTTGAAAATAGATTATGAGATATTCTTAAAAATATTTTACATCAAAATTATATGTTATGATAAAATTTGAAGGTGTGCCTTAAATGGATTGTTTAAAGTTGCAACCTTACGGAAACCGCACCCTATTTTAAAAGGGTTGATCAGGTTGTCCATCAAGAGGTTCTGGCAAGTTGGTCAAGGACCTTAATCTTGGGCCCATAAGTGCTTGGCCCCTGTGTGGAGGGCACCGAGACCCGTCTTGCCCACTCGGATTCTCTCCTACCCTCCCTGTCCGTAACATCCCTTTCTTTAGCATTATGCTTGCAGGCTAAGTGGTACGTGCGCCGGCATGTGCGACTTTGGTGGAGTTTACTAGATAAAGCCCACATCAGGCTTGACCGGGGCAGATATCAAGATGGTGTGGCAGTGGTGCATGGTGTGCGAGAGTATGGGCTAGTGGCTAAGGATCCTTGGTACGAGACCTTGGGCAAGATGGTGTGAAAAAATGGCTTAAGACTAATCCAAATAATGGCTTGGTTGGCTTAACCTTAGATCGCTTGACCCAATGGGACATTGGTGTGGACCAAGTGAAAGAGGTGAGCTATCGCATACGCCTAGCTGGCAGGTATGTAGACCGTGATGGTCATGATTGGGTATTTGAATTTATGTAACTATCCTAGACATAGGTGTATGTAATAGTCATTAGCCTTGTAAATCTAGGTCTAGAAATTAAAACAATTATTTCATAATATATAGTTTGTATCATTTAACTTATAGAGTTACGGGTTGGGTTCGAACCCTAATCTAGATCCGAACCCAACCCAATAGGATCGATGCTGGACCCGGACCTAGTCTCGACCTGACCCAATTGCCACCCCTAGAGCTTTGTGAGAGAGGGAGTGAATGTGTAGTGAGTGAGTGGGCTCAATAGCTACTGTAATTGACCATGCATGGTTTGATTTCCCCCCGCCCTACAAAGAAAACACCCACCTCCTTGAATTGGGCCATTTGGGTATGCATGAAGGCTTGGGAGTGGACAATGTAATTGCAAACCAGGAAGGTTGGTAGCGAATGTTGTGCTGCCCTTAATTGAAAGAAAGACCTATGTAATCTTATGTCGGAAAAATACAATTTTTTTTTAATAATAATCACCCCTTATAATTTTGGCAACGAGATCACTCACAGGTGGTCTTATTACAAATAATAGAAATTTCAAAAATAAATAACACATCAATAAAATAAATCTCAACTACTTAATACCATTCATACAACTTAATACTATACTTGAGAATATAAAATAAAATAATAAACAATTAAAAGAAAAGATGTTAGAGATTACCTCAATCGGGCTTTTTACACCCCACACCGGCTTTTTATACCCCACACCAAGTCACCACATCCAATGGTGTGGGATCAGCGATCTAGCGTCCATCTCAAACCGAAAAAACTAATTTCGGCTAAACTAGGTAACCGTCACTAAATCTCTACAAAACCCTAACTCCAAAATAATTAGGCTCAGACTCTTATTTTTCCAACCCTTATATTAGATCATGAGAGAGAAAGAGTCTCTATATTGGGCATGCCCCCTAGGGTCCTTTTTAGAAGAGAGAGAGATTTAGGAGAGAGAGAAAGAGTAGAGAGAGAAAATAAGAAAGATCCTTTTTAGGGGAAAGAGAATAGAGAGAGAAAATAAGAGAGACCTTTTTAGGGGAGAGAGAGAGTAGAGAGAGAAAAGAAGAGGGACCTTTTTAGGGGAGAGAGAATAGAGGGAGAAAATAATAGAGTAGGGAGAGAGGGGCGTGGCCCCTAGGGAACAAAGAGAGAGAGTTTGTGGGAGAGAGAGGTGTGTTGAAATGGGGGAGAATACTTTTATTTATAGTGAAATTTAAGTCTAGGGTTTCTTTAGGGTTGCCTATAGTTTGCATCTTTTTTGATATTGAATATGGACAATTGATCAAGGTGACTTGTGTGATGAGAGATCTGAGCCGTCCATTCTATAGATAGGTCATCAACATTATGTAAGGTGTATGAACCATTATCTCCCTTTCTTTAAACCATTTTTCTATCAATATATTTAAATAAATTAAATCCATTAAAAATATAGTGCATACCATAAATTGCATGTTTCATCTCATATTTTCCATAAGAATATTTCAAAAATATCAAGTCAGGATATTCCTTCAATAATCAAGATAAGATATGGTCAATATTTCCTAATCAATATTTGACCACATGCTGCAAGATGTAGTTACCATATTTAACAAACTTGAAGACAAAGCGATAAGATAAGGTATCCAAGGGTGGGGCGTGCCACCCATGTATGGCATGTGGGGCCCTACCTAATACCCACATGGTGGGCCCATATACACTATGGGCCTCATGTATTTTTTTAAAAAAATAAATATTTTAAAATTTAAACAAAATGAATTTTAAAACATTATAACTTTGTAAATTAATAACTTCATTTTTCGAAGTCCAAAAATAAGAAATAAAATATCAAATGACTTACAAAAATTCAAATAATAAATCTAAAATAATTTAATAATAAAATCAACACAATTTAATTAATATGATGGGAAGTGGATCCATATGGTTCAGGAATTCAATCAACGATCACGGGGTACTCCACCTTCAACTATGGACTATAGACCACACTTGCTTTATCGAACCGACCTAGTGTTTCCCATGACCCACAGTCCAAGCAGGGGCTCATTAGCGGATCGCCAAAATCTGGTCGATGAGCCAAGGAGTCGCAATCTCAGTCTGTGGATTACAGGTCCTCCCCCAGAGACAAGTCAGGGTCACCATGACCTGATGTGACCACAGCTCTATGGTGCATAGGGGTATCTCTCGTACATTCATATGCTTCACCCAAAGGTGGATATGTAACTTTTCCGAACGATTTATCTATATGCATGTCGTGTGATGGAACAAGGATGAGGTTTTGGCCCTCGCCTCTATAGGCCTACCATCACACACAAGGGTCACACGGTCCCTCGGCTCACTCATCTAGGTATAAGTTTCGACCTCATCAAGGGCTAACCCAAAAAATCTTTTCGGTTTATTTTTTCTGCCCAGGTGCCTTTGGTTTTTCAATCGACTGGCCTTGATCGTCAAGCACAGTCCGTTATCCGTAAATATCATTTGCTTAGTATGGTCTTCGAGGGACTACACTCCTACTGAGTTTATGTTCCACTATAATAAATATTTTTCATTACCGCCTTTAAAGGCCACATAAACCCAACATTAATGACTTATCACAATAGTGAGTAAAAAGGACTATATAAACCCCTTGTTTGGACCTATGGAGGGCGGTCGTGGTTATACGCCAAGTGTATAGTGAAGTAAGAGGAGGCGCTCTTGTCTATTATTAGGGGTGGCAGTGGGTTAGGTTTGACTGGACCTGGACTCAAATCTGAATATTATTCGTGTTCAGGTTTTGGACCTCGACTCGACCTTTCTCCAAAATTTGAACACATACCCTGATCCAAGGTCGAGTCTACTCGATAGGTTTCAAGTTTGATTGGGTCCATTGCCATCCTATGACTATGAGCTTCATTTTTTTTTTTTTCCCCATTTTTCACCATCATATACCTATATTATTTGTTACATTTATAGTATTACACAACATTTATGAATACCCACATTCCTTATTGTTTTATGTAATAATTGGAAATTCTTAAAAAACAAACATATTGGCAACATTTATGAATACCCACACATACCCATTTATTCAGGTCAGACCCATACCAGAATAGTATTCAAGTCTAGATTTTGGACCTAGACTTGACCTTTCGGATCCAAAATTTGTACTCATACCCGGAACCGAGGTCGGGTCCATTGGCACCCCTATTGACTATTGCTTGTGTTGTGACCTCTTGTTTTATTTGTTATTTCCTCGAATTTGACATGCGGAAGGTTGGCCAACCCTTAGTATGGGTAGTAGACAGGCAGGCACTTAGAAATTTAGATCCATGAAACACACAATTTCAGGTCTCAAGGCGGCTCCTGCCATGTACAAAACGAGGGATTTGGGGAGTAGAGGGCCAGGCCAATACGCCACTTTTTCCATTGGTTCCCATGGTTTGGTATCGGGAAATTTGATTGGATCACAATATATTTTTGCAGGGTGAAGAACAAAACAAAGCAATCCAGATTCCAAACGCAAAGCGCTCTACTTAAAAACCTCATCCTCATCCTCATCCTCTGTGCCTAAACCCACTGACACCTCACTAACCAACTACTTAACAAGCAATTAATCAACCACTAATCACTATCTCCATTTAGACCAATCGTTACTTAACTCCTGTCCTGTAACAAATCAACCCCCTTGTTATAATCTAATTGCGACCGGACACCTGTTCATAAAAAATCCCAGAAATTCCAACCCCATTCCCACGGAGCCCGGCCGCATAAGAATCAGGCCTAGCGAGACCCGCCCCTCCACGTGGCTCGCGCCCTAACCGCAGGTAGACGCGCCTTTGGTCTCTAACTTTTGTGCACTGCGCTGCTCCCTCTCGAGTAACAACGTCCTACCTGTACTCTTTCTCTCTCTAGACTTTCAATTCTCTCTCTAATTTTTTCTTTTTTTTTTTTATAGGATAGCTTTTTATGTTCCCTTAAAATTTCAACCGTCTATGTTTTAATAAGGGGTTCGGATCGTCTCAATCATAATGTCAAGTCTTTATACTGTGGTTTTTTTCTTTTTTTTTCTATAAATTGTTTTAACACCAAATTTTAAACGTTCATTCCTATATTAAACTCGCACTAACAAAAAATTAAAAAATATATATTTTTAATAAAATAAAATAACTAAAATACCACTAAAAATTTTAAAAGGTATGTTGGTCATTATTTTTTATCGAAAAATTATTATTAATATTTTTTATAGGTGCTCCCAATGAAAAGATTGTATTTACCAAATTTCATATTGAAAAAAATTGTATTAAAAAAACTAATATTTTGAGACGTCGGATCTAAAATCAAACGGTGAAAGGCTCCATTGATAAAAAAAAATAGAATAGATTGCTGTTTGGTTGGGGCAACACCCTTTTTTTATCTTTAGAGTAACTTTCGATGACCGAGACAGAAGATAGAAGTAGAAGCCGGTCCGATAACCGAATCGCAACGGCCACTTACCCCAGTTCAAAGTTAAAGACAGAGTGGAGAGAGAGAGGGGGCAGAGCTTTCGGGTTGATAATTCCTAAGCCATGGTCCCTTTCGGGTTCTATAATGGCGGATTAAAGAAAGATTAAGCCCCTTTGGAAGTAGCCGGCGCGGCCCAATTAATGTAAGCATTATTTTAATTAATCTCTCTCCCTTTCCCTATTAGACCTGTCCCTTGCTCCGGACCCGTTCCCCTTTCTCCACACTTATAATTGGAGGGTCACTGCCCTCTCAACCCACCCACCCCTCTGAGGCTCGGAGAGATGGAAGCTGTGTTCGATTTCGAAAATGAGCATCAATGGTTTGATTTCAGACCTGAGAAGCTCCTTGTGAAGTGTAACAGCACTGCGAGCTCGGGGTGTAGTACTGCGACTTTGGAGGAGGAGATGTGTGAGTGGCAGCATGAGCTGAGCGGGCTCGATGGCCGGAGTGTTTACCAAGATGGAGCCCCGCTCATTGCTGACGAAGATGAGTGGATGGTTGGGGGCGAGGAGGAATGGGAGGTGAATGGTCTGCTGGAGTCGATGATGGATGAGCCGAGCTGGAGTGATGGCGGGAGTCAATTTGGCGTGGTGTCAGATGATGAGTGGGGGGCGCGGCCGGTGGATGAGGGGGATGACAGTAAAGGGCTGAGGCTGGTGCACCTTCTGGTGGCAGCCGCCGAGGCTGTGACAGGGGCCGCCAAGAGCAGGGACTTGGCGTGGGTGATATTGGTTCGGCTCAAGGAATTGGTCTCGCCCACCCAAGGCTGCAACATTGAGCGGCTCGCGGCCTACTTCACCGAGGGCCTCCAGTGCCTCCTCGAGGGCCACGGTCCGAAGCCCGGTTCGTGGCCCGACCCCCAAGCTGACCTCATGGGAGCATTCCAGTTGCTGCAGGATATGTCGCCATGCATAAAGTTTGCTCATTTCACTGCCAATCAAGCTATTCTTGAGGCAGTGACCTCAGAGAGAAGAGTCCATGTGTTGGATTTTGACATCATTGAAGGGGCCCAATGGGCTTCCCTTATGCAGGCACTGTCATCACGCACGCAGGGGCCGGCCCCTGTGCCGCACTTGAGGATCACTGCAGTGACGCGTGGAGGGCAGTCAGGGCGCCGGGCACTGGCAACCGTTCAGGAGACTGGACGTCGGCTTGTGGCTTTTGCTGCCTCGATTGGGCAACCTTTCTCGTTCCACCAGTGCAGGCTCGACCCGGACGAGAAATTCAGGCCTGATGCAGTGAAGCTGGTAAAAGGCGAGGCTTTAGTGGCCAATTGTGTACTTCACCTACCACACTCGACATACAGGACCCCTGGTTCCGTGGCCTCATTCTTGAACGGGGCCAAGGAGCTCGGGCCTAAGGTCGTGACCTTGGTGGAGGAGGAGATGATGTCGAGCACCGAAGGGTTCGAGGCGAGGTTTATGGAGCTCCTGCACCACTACTCTGCAGTCTACGACTCTTTGGAGGCGAGCTTTCCGCAGCAAGGGAGGGCAAGGGCGATGGTCGAGAGGGTGTTCTTGGGGCCGAGAATCGCGGCCTCTCTGGCCTACCATCATCAACAGCATGGCCGCGGTGGAAGCTGGGCTGAGTGGATGGGGAGTGTGGGGTTCAAGCCACTGCCAGTGACCTTCTTCAATCACTGTCAGGCCAAGCTCTTGGTTGGCCTGTTCAGTGATGGATTTCGAGTCGAAGAGGCTCGGAGCAGGCTTGTGCTTGGCTGGGGATCTCGACAGTTGGTGTCCGCATCGGTGTGGGGACATAATTGTCATTCTTGCAAAAAAAAGGGGTTATAATTCTCCCTTTTGAGGAAATAAATAGGATGAGATATTTATTTTATTAAGTTGGTGTGCCAAGTCCTCTTTCTCTTTTTCAAATCTTCATGGATTTTTTACTTTCATTGAGTGGGATTTACTGTTGAGGTTTGACAGTATCATTGTTCCAACTCTTTTTTTGTTTGTTCTTTTGTTTTAGGAGGGAGATAAAACGGAGAATTGATGTATGAATAATTGGTTCATTTGAATATGATCTCCTGCTGCTTTCCCAATCTTATAAAAGGAAACGATACCCTTTTTTTAAATCAAGAGAAAAACAAGTCATGTGTTATTTGTGTCAAAAGCTAGGAAGCACTATCATGAAGATGATGCTGAAGAATTTTGAAAAAGATTCCAAGTGGTAAACTAGTTTAATTGTTTAATAAATGTTCTAATGGTGGGTTAAACCATACATAGCATGATGACTGTAGTGTTTTAAAACCCGGATTCATGGGGTGGATTGTTCACCTACAAAGCTACGTCGGAATGCTAGATTAACAGTTCAGAATTTAAGAATAAAATGTTATAAATAAATAAAATAAAATCAGGGTTTATGGGGTAGGGATTTAAGAGTACCTAACAAAACATTAAACTAGTGTTCGCAATATCGGAACCAGCCAGTTAGATCGGAACCAAGCACTACATTAAACCAATGTTAGCAATATCAGCCGGTTCAACTCGGAACCGACCAGTTAGATCAAAACCAGGCACTACATTAAACTAATGTTCACAATATCGGCTAGTTCACCTCGGAACCGGCCGGTTAGATCGGAATTGGACATTGGCCAGTTTCGGTTTTGGTCAGTTTTGGTGATAGGGCCCGGTATTTTAAAAAACTTAAAAAAAAATTATATAAAATCTCAAAAAATAAGAGATTTGTTTGTAATGTATTTTTTATTTTTTATTTTATCATTTTGTCAAAGATTGGAAAGTGTCTTAGTGGTGAATACTTACTTTTACATTTTTCCCATATTTTTAAAAATTTCAAAAAAACCCTTGGGCACAAATCGATTTTTTTAAATCTATTTTTTAAACTTATTTTCAACTTCAGTTGGAGGTGTTTTATTTAATCATGCCTTAAATATACGTTTCATTTTATTTTATTTTAGATTTTTTTTACCCATTACTCGGAACCAGACCCTAGCTGGTTTCCGATGCTGGTTCAATTTTTCAAAGACTGCATTAAACAAGCTTAAAGGTTCGATTTTTCAAATACTTCATTAAACAAGCTTAAAAAAGAAAAAAAAATATGAGGGGGTTTTAGAGTCATCAGCTCATCGTTAAGCAAGTGCAGATCACGGCCCAAAACCATGGCTCAATCATCATGAGAAATGCCTTTTTACCCGTCTTTTCTCTAAGTAAATTCCTTCAAAACTTTCAAAATAGATCCCAAATAATTTAATAAGATTAATATACTAAAATATCACTGCCCAAAACCATGCCTCAATCATCATGAGAAATGCCTTTTTACCCGTCTTTTCTCTAAGTAAATTCTTTCAAAACTTTCAAAATAGATCCCAAATAATTTAATAAGATTAATGTACTAAAATATCGGAAGAAACCTTATTACTATAATAACATGGGTGTACCTAACTCTAATCAGCTCCAATACCCAACGAGTCTTATGCAATATATCCTGCTGCCTAATAAATTCCTTATTTTATTTTATTTTATTTTTCTTTAAATGAGGTTCCCAATATTATGGGATTTCGATGTCCTTTATTTATTTGGCCAAGTCTTGTGACTCTGATCTCAAGCCTGCTAACTGTAAAGTGTAAACTGAAGGAAATGTCAAATAAGAAAAGGACCCAAATTCTCTTATTTTGAAAATGGGAACAAGTCAACTTTTTTAAGGAAGAAAATGAAAAAGATTAAAGCATAGAGGTGCCACATAATTTTGAGTTAGAACATCCTAATGAATCATGAACATTTATGTTTTTAAAGGGACATGTTCTTGTTACGTATCAAATATTCTAATATTCTAATAACAAGTGGTATCAGAGCCTCAATTTAAGCCTCAACTGTATCTCTGATTAAGTTCCTGGATAACAAACCTAAAACTCGAAAGCCGGGGCTAGAAACAAGAAAGCCTAGAGACATGTTAGAGCTGGAGGCATCTCAATTGGATGCAGCAAATTAGACCTAGAGTTGAGCAATTTAAAATCTCATTTGTTTTTTTGATCTAATTATTAAAACCCATCATTATTTTGATCAAATTTCAAATAGTCCATTATTGGAGATTATTGGATGAGGAAATGTTATATAGTTGATAACTCATGTGCAATTTGATTAATTTCCCCTGTTTAAATGAGCTACACTCCCAAGAACGCTTGGCCAATCATCATTGTGCTGGAGCATATGCATTCTTCCCCATGTTCACTGATCTAAACACCAATAAATCTCGCTAATTCCTCAACTTTTAAATCCATTTTAAAACAGGAATCGTCGATCCAAATCAGAACTTATGCAAGCCTGAACCTCTTCCTAGAAGGTAGTTTATATAATGCTTTCTTAGCGAGCCAAACCACATACCCCCCCACCCCACTCCCCCCTCCCCCCACCCCCTAATTCGGATTCGGACCAACTCAGACTTATGTAAATTGCTGACCCAATGATCTGACATGGAAGTGACTAATGTAAATTGCCAACCCAATTGTCTGACATGGAGTTGATTGATGTAAATTGCCGACCCAATGATCTGATATGGAACTATGGAGCGAACAATCGACCATACCGATCCAAGATTTAAAACACTAAAAAGGACTATGGTGCTCCTTCGCCTTTGATTGTTTAGAACCTAGGCTCTATACAAACCGCACTCTTGTTTATTTTGTATTTGGCTAAGCTACTTAAGGCCTTTGTTGTCATTGTCGGGCTTGCGTGGAACAGGGACATTAGCAAGAATGCCAAGGTATGGCCCCACCCCACTTCCAAGGTAAGCTGCTTATAGGTGGGGCAGGGGCCCACTCCAATGTTTTTTTATCATTTGAGGGGTGGCACGTCCCATGGTCCACTACCACTTGGATGGTGGTCCCTCTCCATGATTTGGGGGATCTTTTTAGCACAATGGGAATGTCCATTTCAAGCAACTAATTTTGGGTCCCACACAACAAAACCTAAGCCATAGATGCTCCAATCATAGTGCTCTCTCTCTTTCTTTGTCGTTCCATCATAGAAAGAGAGCTACTTTGAAAAAATCCTTCCACTACTAAGGGGTCCTTTTCATTTACTTGTTATTTATGAATAGGGTATGACTTGAATTTACGTGAGATTGAAGTTGACGAGTAACAATTCTAGTGCATTGCATGTGTCCCCTATGCTCCTTTGGTGAAAGATGTACTTGTGAGGATTTATTTTCATATGAAATTTTGGCATCCAGAATCATCATATGATTATTTTCAAAACTGAAAAGTCGGATTTTGAATTTTTCAACACATTGATCTCATCCTTTGAAAATTTAGAGTGTTTGATTAATCTTAGGATGTTTCATTAGACGGCCAGATTTCATTTATTTGTCTTTAACTTGTGATGTGGCTCATTTGCCTTATAATAGGGATTTGTATCTTCTCTACTTTTAGTTAATGAAAAACGTGTAGAGGGCCTTCTCCCCCGCTGACTTGCCCAAAAAAAAAAAGACAAAATTCATATTAGGATGAGAGGTTAGAGATAGGCATTAGGATGAGAGGTTACATCCCCTGAGGTCCTAAAATTAGCCTCCTAGATTGCGTTTTGCATGAAGGAAAAAATAGACAATATGCCGTTGTAGGAGCACTAAATCTATTGGCTCGACCTAATCATCATCATAGCCTTTTTTCAATTTAATTGAGATTGGCTACACAAATCCTGGTTTGTCATTCTGCTCTATTTACAACCGTATCCTCAGTGAGGCCATAAATTCCCGTATCTTTTAATGGTCCTTAATTCCGCTGCAAGAGCACGAAATCTTTTGGCTCGACCTAATATGGTCCTTAATTAATGTAAAGTGAAGCCAAGGCTCAAAAAAGCCTTTACATAGTGGTTATATCAGCAATTATTACGGGCATAGGCCCAGCCTTGGACCATGAACTAGCTATATGTGACGGTCTACATTATGAGTCAAAATTACCCAATATGATCAAAATATTGACAAATTTGAGCTTTATGGCCTTCTCCTTGTTTGAAACCAGTGGGTGACATAAATCCTATAAAATGCATTATACAAGCCCCATCCATCTGTTTTTTCTTGAAAAAAACCTATCCTAGAAAAATATACAATCCTCTGTAGTCCTAAGCTTTGGTGGTATTATCATCATAGTTTCATAAAATCTTCACCGGCCAGTACGAAATTTGAGCTTACCCATATCAAAAGGAGCTTCCGTTATGTCCGCAGCGAACTGCGTTATAATATCTGGTATTTTCAAATATACTCTATTTTATATCAGAAAAATTTAATGATTTTGTTTTCCCATTAGCAGATACAGTTATATGTAAGTTCGAAACAATGCAAATCTTAATAGTTCATGTTTCTTGAACATTAAAACATTCGTCATTATCGTTACTAACACCGTTACTGCAAAAGCTACGTCCATTTGGATAGAAGGTTAACAAAGTTTACTACAAGGAACATTTAAAAAACAAAATTTGGCAAAAGTAACTTTTTAACAACTGAATAGTTAACCTTTTTTCAAGTATTGGACATGAATAGTTTGATGGGAATTTTGATGTTAAATCAAAATATATAGGTACAGTTTTAAATACGTAATCTCTTGAATTATTTTGATACAATTTCTGATAAATTTTACTACAGGAGACTGTTTACACTCACAGGCACAAATACATTTGTGTGTGTGTGAGAGAGTCCTGTTAGAAATTAGTAGGTAAAAGGGGCCAAAGACGAGGAGCAAAAAAACAAGGAGCCGAGACCCCATCTACAGCTTCCTCAATCTCTCATTTTATATATATATATATATGTCTTCTGTGTTTCTTTTTTTTAAAAAAAGAGGTTTCTGGTTTTGTATGTTTCTATACAAAGAAAAGAAGGGTCCTTTCACAATCTTTCTTTACTATGAAGTGGTGCAGAACAAGGAAGATACCATAGAATCTCTCACTTGAACAACCATTAGGGACCCTACAAAAAGAAGTAAAGAAAGGGAAGAACCTCCCTTCCCTTAGGACAGAGCCAAGAGGGAAGCCCTGTTGCTTTCAGAGATAAAGAATATGGCCTGGTGGGACATGACTGAGCTAAGTAAGCCCTTCTTTACCCTTTCTATTGTCAAAGCATAAAGATTAGGGTGAGGTTCACATAGGGCTGCCTCCTCATACTGTAGAAGTGAAGCGTACTTGTAAATTTTGTTTGGAGATATAGTTTTAGTGTCACAAAATCTTATGATGATGGCTTGAAAATTTTTATTCCACCCCAATTATAAAATTGAAAATTTTAAAGGTGGTACAAATTGAGAATGTCTATTAGCACTCGGAAAATCTTGGAAATAGATGATCTAGATAAGTTGTAATAAGATGCGTTATTTTTTCAAGTTGAGATTCCCTTTTTTCTTTATATCCTTACATCTTAAGCTCGAGATGATCAAGTAGAAGGTTTTTCAACTTCAGAACACTCCTTTCCACTGGAGTTTTTGAGATGCACGTTACTTCTACAATATACGGTTGCAACCTTGTATAAGCTTTTTCTTAGATTTATATATTCCAGCCGGAGCATAACTTAGATTTATTCTTTCGAGTGAACCCCATTTAAGAGTGTTTTTAGGACCCTAAAAACCTTAAGGATGCAAGCTCCTCACTCTAAACCATACTTTAAAAAAAAAATCATACACAATACATATCTTCCGAGAAAAAATAATGTCCTATCCAATATTCAGACCAGTGGTTTAAAAAAAGGATCGGTGCCCTGGATTTGGCAACATAAAAACCCATCTGGATCAATGAATCGGCGTTTCGGATCGAGAATCGGTCAGATTCGGCCTTAAAAAAATCCAAAAAATTTATTAATAAGTATAAATTTTTCGATAAGTATAAATTATGGGTATAATGTTAATGAGTGATAACGTTATTAACTTTTTCAAGCTATTAACGTCACGTTAATAACTTTAATGTTAATGAATTATACGTTATACCCATTAACGATATAATAAAGCAAGGAATTTTTGTTAATGACACGTTAATAACTTTAATGTTAATAACTAATAACTCATTAACGTTAATGAGTGATAATGTTATTAACTTATTAACGACACGTTAATAACTTTTTCGATGAGTGTATTAACGTGTTGAAATGTTATACTCGTCGCACAAGGCACGACAATTGAAATGTTATGCATAGGGGGGCAGGACCACTGAGGCATAGAAGATGGCAGACATGAAAAACTAAAGTTTTTTCTTAAAGGGTGCGGTTTGCCTAGAGCCCTTACCTGCAAATAGTGTCGAGAAACGTAGTTCGTATGGAGCCTAGGCTCTAAACAATCCTGCAAATAGTATCGAGAAATGTAGTTTCAATATTAGAAATCTTTTGTGATAGACTTAAAATATATTTTTATATTTATTTATAAAGCTTAAAGCTTCAAAAACATATTTTTATATTTATTTATAAAGTTTCAAAACTTCAAAAGCTTAAAAAACAGTGTAGATCGACAGGTCTATGAAAATTTTGAAAATTGACAGTCCAAAAATGCATTGTAAAATACATTATTTCCAAAACTTGAAATCTATTTTTTTTCATATGCATATATCTTGATGTTGAAGATATTTAAACATCAAAACAACCTCTTTGTGGTAGGCTTAAATTTGATTGTTTAGAGCCTCGGCTCTATATAAACTTTTCCCTTTCTTAAATTCTCATCTGACGATTCTAAAAGTCGACTTTTAAATTGTAGATCCAAAAATCCTCCCAAATAATTATTTTAGCTATGGGCGTAGATATACATATGCTCCCACTAGAGCACACATTACGACCTCCTTATTAATTAGCTTAGAATAAAGCTTTGCATGCATCACAGGAGTCACCATCGAGGGTCGGCAGCTTATTTTTCGGTTTGGAAGTACAACTCCAATTATACTTTGCCTTTCTTTATTATTTTTCCATTATTTTTAAGATTTTCGTTGCATAAGTTGAGACAAATTTGAAGGTTCAAACCCCCCTCTCCCTCAATCCAACCACACACACACACATAGGGGAGACTACTATTAGCTTATGATTGGCGTAGGAACAGGCCATAAGACTTTTATTTTAGGCGCCCCCCAACAACAATCAAGTTGTAAACTATGTCAACATTGATGTCATTGAATTTTGTTTGTACTCTATAGCATGTAGGTTCCTTGGGTTACATATTCTTTCAGTATTCAAATTATGTTTACCACTTCTTCCATGCTCATCTAATTGGACCACAATGATACTTGAGCAGTTGCAAACTCACAGATATTTTATTCTCATCTATGGTGCTTCTAGTGGACCAAACTGTGCATTGGGCAAAAGACTTGGTCGGAGAGATTTCGATGATTTGAAGATTTTCAAATCATCTTTGATTTATTCATAAAAAGAAAACGGAGAAAAAAAAGAGAGAAGATTTTGAGCTTTTAAAATCCTAAATCCGGCCGTTCGCCAACATTAATGATTTAGACTTGTTCTGGAAGTTGGAGTGAGTCTCTAGTTCTTTTATAGCTCAAAATCATTTTCCTTTTTTTTTTTCTTTTTTTCTTTTTTTTGACAAGTTCAATGACTTTTATTGATAGGGTGTTGTAAAAGCATTAGATTGTAAATTTGGAATAAGACATTGGAAACAGACAAAAAGGACAAGGAACTTCCGTATTTGGCTAATCAATCAACTACATCATTGGCCTCTCGAGACATGGGAGAAAGAGATACATAACCTAGAGGTAGCATTGATATCGTAGATTTTTAGACAAAAGATATGAAGAGACCACATGACCCATTGCTCCTGCTTACACCATTTTTTTACATTGAGGGGGTCTCGTTCAACGATATTGACACTCACAATTCCTTCGCTAACAATGATTTCCAATCCTTGCAGGAGCGAGCAAATCTCAGCTTGGCTAGCCGTAGTAATTTTACAAAAGCTAATATAAGAAAAGATTATAGATCCATCATGATTTCTTAAAATACCTCTAATTCTAGCAAGTCCTGAGTTGCCAAATGTGCTCCCATTAAAATTGTGTTTGAGAGAGCCCTCCCCTCCGGAGGAGGTGCAAGGTCAATAGTTCGGAGAATAGCTAACACTTAAACTCTTTAAGTTAACAAAGATGTCTACTTGAGAGATTCCTTTGCCTTCACTGGTGACAAAGAAGCAATCCTAAAGGGTTTGTAAAATTCTATCCGTAATGCTTTCTAAATCCGAAGAGACTCCCTCAAAGGTTCTCCTATTGCGTTCAAGCCAAATCTGCTAAAGAGTAGCATAGAACTTCCAAATAAGAACTCCCTTGGACAGCAAGCTTACTAGGGTTAAGATGGTTAACAATACTGATAAGATTTTTTGGTAGCATAAGAGAAAAACCCAAATTTGAAAAGGTCAATTCCAAATTTGCGAAGCAAAAGAACAATGTAAGAAGAGGTGATAACCAGTCCCTTCCTCTTGCTTACACATCAGGCACACAATGGGTAGTATTTTACCCCTCGTTTGAAGATTATCAACTGTAAGACATCTTTCTTGTAAGGCCACTCAAAAGAAAGCTTAAGACTTTCAAAGGAATAAGCCATGCCATTTCCAAACTACATGGAGAAATCTATTGGACCATTTGACACGATCAAAGAAGAGCAATCTGTTAGCTAACTTTATAGTGAAAAGACTATCACCCTCACTTTCCCATACAACCTCATTTGAGCTATTAGGTGAGATGTAAACCACTTCAACTAGCTGCAAAAGACTTTGAGGCTGGGTAATAACAAAATTCGGCATCCTATTGTAGTTGCAGGTTAGGTTCCAAACCAGTCCCTAAGAGGAAGAGGATATTAATTTCGAAATTTTATATGTAGGAGAAGAAACTCTAGCTAAGAGTTCAGGTTGGTGGTACGAGAGAGGTTTATCTCCAAACCAAAAGAAAATATCCTCACCATTGCCAACCACCTATTTGACAATGCTAGGAACAATATTTTTACAACAGTAAATGCCTTTCCAGATTTGAGAACCACGCCTACCTCCTCATCCCTTTTTTATGAGATGTGAAATTGATCTTAAGTCCTAGAGCCAACTGACAGTGGTTTAGGAAAGACATTTAATTTGAATAGGATATGCATCACAAAAAAACTATAGTGTCACCAACATATTAAAGATGAGAAATAACAGGCCCATTAGGATCCACAAGGAACCCCGAAAATCTTCCATTTCTTTTCACATTTTTTAGCATCAAGCTAATACCCTCTGTGACCAAAATGAATAATAAAGGAGATAGATTATCCTCTTGTCTAATACCCCTGGATGCATTGAAGAAACCTTTAGGGCAGACATTGATAAGAATGAAAAGTAAGTTGTGGATAAACAACCCATGATTCACGAAATCTATTTTGGATTAAAGCCTATGCATCTCATAATTTCGTGGAGAACTTGCTAATCAACCTTATCAAATGCCTTTTCCATATCCAACTTGATTACAACCCCTGCCCTCCCCTCAAGAGATCCAAAACTGGAGACATTCTCGTGCAACAAGAATGCTATTAGAAATCATTCTGTTATGAATGAAGGCATATTGTTCTCTAGAAACAATAAAAAGAGGACAACCTTTAATCTTTTAGCAAGGACTTTAGCAATAATTTTGTAAAAACTTGTTAAGAGGCTAATAGTCTCAATATCGCCTATTTCTGTTATGATATCTTTCTTCGGGATAAGAGAGATAAATGTGGAATTACTACTCCTAAGCATCCTCCCGCCAAGCAAGATTCATCTTTAATTATAAAATTTAAAGCTTAAAAAATAGTGTAGATCGAACAGATCTATGAAAATTTGAAAATCTTGAAATTGACGGTACAAAAATGCGTTATAATATGCACTATTTGCAAAACTTGAAATCCATTTTTTTTCTATTGTCCATGCATGTTGGTGTCAAGATGATCAATTTGAGGATATTTAGGCTTCGAAACGACCTCTTCTAGTGGAATTTTTTTGGTGGGCTCTAATTTTATATAAACTTTTTTCAATATCTTATAGGGATTCCAAGTTATCTTTTTTGGGACCAAGTGAAGAACGTAGACTTTATGGTTTTGAATACCACCCTATCATGATAGAATTGTTGAACACATTGCATCAAATCTTCTGTGACAACATCCCAAAAGTCTTGGTAGAAGGTTAGGGGGAAGCCATCAAGCCCTAGGGCTTTATCTCTAGGTAGGTTAAAAACGGTTTTCTTGAGTTCTTCCATGGCAAACTCCTCCTCTAATGTCCTAGCAGAATTTTGTAGGAGTGTCTTGAAAGGGACACATTTAAGATTAAAAGGAAAAGGAGATTCATAAGTAGGTGCTTTCCGATCATGAAGGATAATTTCTTCTTCCATAGCGTTATTGTACTTGATCAACCCCTAGTAATTTGTAAACCACTAAGGTTGTTTGATCTTTTTCATGAGTTTGTAATTGCATGAAAGTATATGGTGCTATTGTCCCCTTCTTTTATCCATTTTGATAGCAAAATGTCTATTCCATTCTTAAGAGGTTGTCTAACTATTTCTTAAGCCCTCCCATGCATGTTTTTGTGCATTATTTAGGCCCCCGTTAGTTTGTTCCATGTTATTGAAAAGCTCAATGTTGTTTGAAGTCAGGTTTCCAACCCTACTATTCCCCCATTCCTTGAGCGTCTGCTTCAAAAGTTTCAATTTGCAGCTGATTATGTGTGTTATTCCATATGCTCACTACTATCTCCCACAAGCTACTTTCCTCCGACCACATTATTTTGAAAGAGAAAGGGTAAGGGCCATACACATCCCCACCCTGTGTCAAACATGATAGGGGTGTGATCCGATGCAAGATGGGGCAATGCTTTCACCATGGAGGAAATTTTACTTCCCAGAGATTTGTTGCAAGAAAGCGATCTAATTTAGACATTTGTGGTTGGGTAACAGATTTGTTGGTCCAAATATACAGAGAGTCAATGATATTAAAATCCATTTGGCAATTGTTCATTATAAAGTTATCAAATGCAACCACAGTCGAAGTGATCCTGCTAGCAGTTAATGATTCATGAAATCCCCTGGTTTGATTAAAATCCCCTGTCCCACACCATGGAATATGTTATCTACTTATAATATCACAAGGCAATTAACAAAACTATCTTTCTCAGATGCAACATTCGGTTCATAAACATTAGAGAAGCACCAAGAGAAAGGCCAGGTCCATTAAAGATTACGAAAACCCTATCAAAGAGTACCTATTTCCACCATTGTACATAAAAGCTGTTAGGATTTAAAAACCTTCTTACATGACGAAAAAAGAACCCCTAATATCCAGGTCTAACTAGGATCCTAAAATTAATTGGTTAGAAACAAAGAAGTAAGAGTCTAAGCCATAATAAGAGCATGAAAAGTAAAGCATAAAACATATACACCATAAGAACATAAATATTTATGTAGTTTACCCTCAAAAGGGCACATTCACGAGCATGACAAACCGAAATCCCCTATGCCAAGAGTTACATCACAAATTTTGAGACACAGAGTTACTTTTTTAACCCTCAACAGACCCTGTCAAGTAACTGTTTTAGACTGGCCCCTCCGCCCAATGTCACCCGCAGATCTCCAATTTGCATTCCACAAGTAACCACAATCCATGAAGATATCATTGAGACCGATCCCAACTTTCTCTCACTATAAAGAGAGATTCTCTCACTATAAAGAGAGAGCACCCAAAATCTCTATGGGAATTGCTTCTCAATACGGAACCAGCCTCTAGCTTGATAGGAGGCATCGATGGAGATGTTTCTCTCTCTAAGAAGCTTGCTCCTCTTTATGTGGAGGCATTGCATTTCAATATAGGACTCTGCCTCTCTTTCTACGGGAAACCCCATTTCCCATATGGTGGCTCTAAATAGGGCATATGAATATTATTTACCGCTAATTCCTTATATATGTATTAGAAATCCATAATCAATAGGAAACTTCAATAGATTTTCGAACATATTTAGAAAACTTATCAATATCAATCTCAATTTTTTTTGGGTAGTTAATCAATCTCAATCTCTATCCTACATAATAAGGGATTGTCTTATGGTGGTAATGGTGATTTGTACATATCATCATATCCAACAAAAATAACTAAACATAAAGCTTGGATATGGCAACCGATAAATCAGAGAAGAGAGAGAGAGCTGAATTAATCCTCCCAACTCTTTCCCATGAGTCCTCAATTAATCCTTATAACCCATGTTGACTCTTTTCTGCCTCCTAACTGCAGGACCTAGTTATTCTGTTTAAGTTCTACTTTCTTTTTATGGTTTCTTTAGTATGCACTGGTTCCTTAAATATGCTTTTGGCTTCATCTTTCTTTTTCTTTTTATCTATTGTTTTGTCTTAGATTTTAGAGCTCTCATACCTGGACTTTGGTTTTTTTTTCCTTTAAGAATGTTTCTTTCCAATCTTTATGCATATAGTATCATAAATACCTAATAATAATTCTTAAGACTAGCAATCAACGATGAACCTGGACAGATTTCCATTTATCATTAAATACACATTTTTATTAGTATGAGGGAGGTATTATATTATTCTTATACTTCTAATACTGGAAGCAACCCCAATGTCATCTTGTTTATACTTCATTTTATGTTTTTCATAAGGTTTATGTGTATAATTGACACACCATCCACGAAGATACATTGTAGATTGGAATTTGGCTTGAACTTGAGTGGTTAGTTGTTGACAGTTGCTGCACTACTTCTTAACTTCAATTCTTATCACTGAATTGCCAAACAAGGTTTAGGAGTTGGATAGGTGGGTTGATTCAGTCACCAACCCGGTTCTGAGTTGGATCGACTGTCTCAAGACTCGGATGGGGCGCCACGGTATTAAAAATTTTTAAAAATTGAGAAAAAAAGTCAAATTTAGGGGTGACAAAAAAAATCAAAACTTTTTTTTTATTTCATTTAATGGGGCTATAAATCAAAACCATAATGAAAAACCACTGAAATCAAATTAGAAAATTGAGTTAAAATTAAAAAGAAAACCTCAGTTTTCATTTTTTGATTTCATCTAATACGATCTTTGGATCCCATAAAAGATTCAAATTTTATTGAGTAGGTGAAAACAATTAAAAATTGTGTTATGCTAAGGCCCGTTTGGATCTCTGGATTCTTCAATCCTAGGAAAAGTCAATACGGGAATTGAGATTTACTAGAATTGATATTTCCTGGAATCTGGTGTATGTTGTTTGGATTGAATTTGATAGAAATCAAAAAAATGCAAAATATATTTTTCTGGGAAATGCAAATCATTTCTCTCTCTCTCTCTCTCTCAAAAATTTGAGATAGTTTCTCTCTAAACAATTTCTAAAATTTTAATACTCTATCTCAAAAACTTAAATATGAAATATTCTCTCTCTAAAAATTTTGAGCTCCAAAAATTTTTCTAAAAGTTTAATACTCTTTCAAAAACTTAAAATTTGAAATATTTTCTCTCTAAATAATTTATATACTTCGTATCTCTAAAATTTTGAGATACTTTTTCTCTTTAAAACTTAAAATTTGAGATAGTTTCTCTCTATAAAAATTTTGAGATAGTTTCTCCCTCTAAACAATTTCAAGTAGTTTCTCTCTCTAAAATGATATAGTTTCTCACTTTAGAATTTTAAGGTACTTTCGCTATCTAAAACTTAAAACTTGATATAGTCTCTTTCTAAAAGTTTTAAGATAGTTTCTCTCTAAGAAATTTTAGGTACTTTCTCACTATAAAATTTGATATAGTTACTCTCTCTCAAATTTTAAGATGCTCTCTCTCTAAAACTTAAATTTTAAGAGTTTCTCTCTCTAAAACTTTCATGTAGCTTCTCTATCTAAAATTTTAATATACTCTCTCTCTCAAATTTAAATTTTGAGATAGTTTCTCTATCTAAAACTTTTTAAATAGTTTCTCTCTCTAAAAATTTTAAGTACTTTTTCTATCTAAAATTTGATATAGTTTATCTCTCTAAAGTTTTAAAATATTTTCTCTCCAAAACTTAAAATTTGAGGTAGTTTTTCTTTCTAAAATTTTCAAGTGGTTTCTCTTTCTAGAATTTTACTGTACTTTCTCTCCCTAAAACTTAAAATTTGAGATTGTTTTTCTATCTAAAATTTTTTAAATGGTTTCTCTCTCTAAAAATTCCAAGTACTTTCTCTATCTAAAATTTGATATTGTTTCTCCCTCTAAAGTTTAAAGGTATGTTCTTTTTCTAAAACTTAAAATTTAAGATAATTTATCTTTCTAAAAAATTTCAGGTAGTTTTCTTTCTAAAATTTTATATAGTTTCTAATTTCTAAAATTTTAATATGCTCTCTCTAAATATTAAAGTTTGAGATAATTTCTCTCTAAATGTTTTGAGATAGTTCTCTCCAAAAATTTAAGCAGTTCCTCTCTCAAAAATTAATGTAGTTTCTCTCTCTAAAATTTTAATATACTTATTCTCTCTACTTAATATTTGAAATAATTTCTCTCTCTAAAAAATTTTTTATACTTTCTCTCTCTAAAATTTGAGATAGTTTCCCTCTCTAAAATTTTGATATTTTTTATTCTTCAAGAGCAAAATCATTTCCATGAATTGTCAATTGAGATTTCCAAAATTTAGGTTTAAAATAAGCATTAAGGAATCCCATGAAAATCTCAATTCCAATGGAAATGTCAATTCTAAGTGAACCAAACACGATTGGCCCAACTTTTCCCAGAAAAGTGACTTCTAGAAATTTGAATCCAAGGAGCTAAACGGGCCCGTTTAGATCATTGGGGAAAAGTCAATCCTAGTATTGAGATTTATGGATTATTAGAATTGACATTTCTTGGAATATCGTGTATGCTCTTTGGATAGATTACGGTAGAAATCAAGAAAATGCAAATTCCCTGTTTGGATTGCCTAGAATAACTTTTTTTTGGAAATACAAATCTTTTTTTTCTCTCTAAATTTTTGAGATAGTTTCTCTATCTAAATAATTTGATATAGTTTATCTCTCTAAAATTTGATATAGTTTTTCTCTAAAATTTTGAGATACTTTCTCTCTCTAAAACTTAAAATTTGATATAGTTTCTCTCTCTAAACAATTTCAAGTAGTTTCTTTCTCTAAAATATAATATAGTTTCTCTATCTAAAATTTTAAGGTAATTTCTCTATCTAAAACTTAAAATTTGAGATAGTTTCTTTCAAAAACTTTTAAGATAGTTTCTCTCTTTAAGAAATTTTAAGTACTTTCTCACTCTAAAATTTGATGTAGTTACCTTGTCTAAAATTTTAAGATGTTTTCTCTCTCTAAAACTTAAATTTTGAGATAGTTTCTCGCTCTAAAATTTTCAGGTAGTTTTTTTCTCTCAATTTTTTACATACTTTCTCTCTCTAAAACTTAAAATTTGATATAGTTTCTCAATCTATTTTTTTTTAAATAGTTTCTCTTTCTAAAAAATTTAAGTACTTTCTCTATCTAAAATTTGATATAGTTTCTTTCTCTGAAATTTTAAGATATTTTATCTCTCTAAAACATAAAATTTGAGATAGTTTCTATCTCTAAAATTTTCAAGTAGTTTCTCTCTCTAAACTTTTAACATACTTTCTTTCTTTAAAACTTAAAATTTGAGATAGTTTCTCTATCTAAATTTTTCAACTAATTTCTCTCTCTAAAAATTTTAAGCATTTTCTCTATCTAAAATTTGATATAGTTTCTCTCTTTGAAGTTTTATGATATTTTCTCTCTCTAAAACTTAAAATTTGAGATACTTTCTCTCTTTAAAAACTTTATGGTAATTTCTCTAACTAAACTTGGATATAGTTTCTAATCTCTAAATTTTAATATGCTTTCTTTAAAGCTTAAAATTTGAAATAATTTCTCTCTAAATGTTTTGAGATATTTCTCTCTAAAAAATTTTAAGTAATTCTTCTTTCTAAAATTTATTGTAGTTTCTCTCTCTAAAATTTTAAGATAGTTTTTCTCTCTAAAATTTTAATATATTTTTTCTCTGTAAAATTTAATATTTGAGAGTGTCTTTCTTTGAAATTTTAATATGGTCTTCTTAAAACTTTAATTTTGAGATAGTTTCTCTTTTTAAAAATTTAAGATAGTTTCTCTCTCTAAAAAGTTTTGTATATATTTCTTTCTCTAAAAAAATTTATCTACTCTTTCTCTCTAAAATTTGATATAGTTTCCCTCTCTAAAATTTTAATATGTTTTCTCTCTTTAAAATTTGATATAGTTTTTCTCTTTAAAATTTTAATATTTTTTTATTCTTCAGCAGTAAAATGGATCATTTCCATGAAAATTCCACTTATTTTGGTGAAATTGAGATTTCCAAAATTTAAGCTTAAAATGAGTATTCAGGATTCCCACATAAATGTCAATTCTAAGCGAAGCAAACATGATTGGCTCAACTTTTTCAGAAAAAGTGACTCTTGGAAATCTGAATCCAATAAACCTAACGAGCCCTAAGAGAATATAGATAAAACAAGAGGAGATTTGAATAAAATGGCATAAAATTAAAGCATAAACTGAAAATTAATCTTAGTTTGGTTTTGATTCAGAAATTTTTGTTGGGCTTTTGTAAACCAATGCGATAAAAACATTTCTGGACAAACTTGACACAATTTGGTGAAACAATGAGACTAATCAATGATTTTCAACTTCAATTTCGAAAGGTTTCAAAATTTTAATTTCTTTATTTTTATTTGCAGTTGAAAAATGGTTGTATAGATAGGAAAAAGGGCTAAATCACTACATTTTGGCACTAATTATGAACTCTGAACCAAATAAATGAACGAATTTTTCTACAAGCATATTAAAAGCATAACAGTAGCCTATCTCCGCCATCCATTTACGAGGATAGATGGTGAACTAGTTGCACATTAACTATATATTATGTGCACAAGGTGCGTAATATTTTTTCCCTTCTTGAATAGGAACTGCTTTTCCTCATCAAATCTAAAAAGTTCCAAGTACTAGTGATTCCATTATGAAAAAAGTTTATATAAGGTTGCAATCTTAAAATGTAGAATTAAAGATGCACCTCAAACATCCATCGGAAAATGTTATTTTAATATTGAAAACCCTCTAATTGATTATCTCGACATCGAAGCGTGTATAAATATATATATATATATATATATATATAAGTAATGATCCTATAGGACCCTCCCCCAGCCATGTACTAGGTCTAATCTCCACCATCCATTGTTAGTAGGACAATATGGAGATTCGACCAATGATGATTTTAGCAAACTGGATTTATATATATATATATATATATATATATATAGAGGAAAAGATCATGTCAGTACACTAAAAAACAAATCTAGGCCGATTTGAATATTACAATTTATATTTTATATTTGAATTTCAATATTTTTTTATAAATTCAAATTACTTGAAATTTAGAGCGCTCATTTTCTTATCAAGGGGCACTTAATAAAAATATTAAAAATATTATTCGTAAAAACTAAATTAATCAAAATACTGTGATAAATTTTAGAGGTATTTTGATCATTTAATTTTTTATAAATTATTTTTTAAATATTTTTATTACTTTATCCTATTTTTAAAAAATACACGCTTAAAATTTTAAATACATTGAATTTATACAAAAAATAATCAAATACAAAATACAATCATAACTATTGGGCCAACCCATATTCAATCTAGACCATTGGGCATTTACTGTAGCTGTCAACCAACAAACCAACCTTAGACTTTTCCTAGAGGGATAGAGAATAAGACTAGATAATATGAAGAGGACTCTCTCATGGCTATCTCTTTTGGAGTAGGTGATGAAAAAGTGGATGGTGGAGTTCCTCAAAGTAATGCAAAGACTTCAATATGGTTGAGTAGCACCACAGATTCTCCTACGAAAGAGGAGAGCTTTGACAAACGGAAGGATTGTGCTCCTTACCTTCCTCTTGGGATATGAAATTCCTTCTTTAGGTCACCATACAAGAAACCGATTTCTGCATCTAATTATTTTCAAATTTAAATTAAAAATAACTACAGCTATAGGCGGCCCTCTAATAGTGAACATGCACACAATAAGAAAAGAATTTCATTTTGATCGATACCTAAATTTTGAATATAACCCTTTGTAACTTGTCAAGCTCATACCTATTCAATGACCTCATTGTAAATTTCCTTGTTCTTGAGGATTCACTTGCAACCAATTGTTCTTTCGTCAATCTCGTATTTGATTTGTTATATGGCTTCCATCTATTCCTCTATAGACCAGCTTATCGACTTAACATGCATCACATTAAAAAATTACCTCTCTCTCTCATTCGTTAGGCAGGTAAAAGACAAGACGTACTCATTGAGCCTCATAAAAGCCTTTTTAGGTCTTCCTAGACTTTTCAACTCAACACCACCAATATATTTCTCTAGATCACATACAATTTCAGGTTCTAGATATTAATCACCATCTAAGTCATGAATTTATTTTTACATCTAGCTTTTCTTTATACATCTAGCTCTTTAAATATCTAATTCATGAATGTATTTTTACATCTAGCTCTTCCTTCATACATCTAGCTCTTCCTTTAAAGTAATATCTCAGTTGACAACAATCATGGCAAATAGGATTCCATAATCTTTACCTATTTGTACCATTTGCATGGCCACACTAAATTTTCTTATGACTTTTACATCCAACTTTGTTCTATTCTCTTTTAACCAAAAACACAAAGGAAATTTACAACCTAACCCTTCCCCGCACCAAGATTTTAAAAAAAACCTCAAATACCCTCACAAATACAAAATTTACAATAACACCCGCACCCATGTTTAAAATCCATCCAAAAAGTAAATTTTGAAACCTTATGCAAATGACACCTATGTTTAAATCCCTCCAAAAGTAAATTTTAAAATTAAAAACATTATTTTGACATTTTGAATTAAATATAGGTGTACTCTAAAATCTTAAATATGCTTTTATTTGTTCATTTTGAATTAAATATAGGTGTACTCTAAAATCTTAAATATGCTTTTATTTGTTTTCAAACAAATTATTGTTACGATAAAGTATATTTGTGAGGGCATTTTGTGGTCAAAAGGTTCCATGAGGGAGTAAAAGAATGTGGTTTGCATAATGTATAACCTTAAACAATGAACGTAAGATGCACAACCAAACTTTGTCAGAAGAAACAATTTTGATCTCAAAAATTATTAAGATAGTCGGAGAATCTATTTCTATCTCTTAATTATAAATTTTAAACTCTAAAAGCAGTTCAAATCAAACAGATTTATTAACACATGAAAATCTTGAAAATAAACGATTTGGATAATGTGTTGCAAGATATACTATTTTTTAAGTTTAGAATTCTTTTTTTTTCCATATTCATCTCAACTTTGAGATAATCAATTAAATGATTTTCCAACATTAAAACAAAATTTTCCAATGAAATTTTGAAATACACTTTAATTCTACAATATAATGCATCAACCTTATATAAACCTTTTCATATAAAAGGTCATTCTATATTTTATGATCAATCTTGGAATAGGAAATTTTATGTGGATTGTTAAAAGGGTTAAACCTTTTAAATGAACAGACTCCCACACTGTTACAGGGGTTTAACCTAACCAAGCTTGGTCACCCAAGCGGTATCGCCAATGCTATCGGGATCACCAAGGAAGTCATCCATCCCCATCTAACTGCATTAGGCAATGTCAAAATAGGTTTGCCAGATGAGTGTATTTTACGGATGGCAGCACAAGCTCATCATCACCATCCATCTCAATGATGGCCGCTAGAGAGGAATGGTGGTCTCAAAGCAAAGAAACAATTCTTTGATGGAAAAATTTAAAATAAGAACTTTTATCCTTTGTACAAAGAAATCACAATTACGAGGGCCTTAAGATTTAAAATCAATCAATTACGTACATATGCCATTGATCAAGCTCAAAGTTTGAAAAAAAATTTCTCAATCTCTGCACACAATCTAGGCTTTAAGACTTAAAACCCTGATAGTTTAAAGTGATTGTAACCTCGTACCAAAGGAAAATGGCATGCAATCTCTTATTTAATTTAATGTTTGTCATCGAAAGCATGTAGTGGAGATGATTTATTAACAGGAAATATGATATGCATAGTACACCTCCCATTGCATTAGATTAGTTTTCCTGTTCTATTCTATACCATCTCAATATAACATTTCATCACCTTGTACAACCGTAACTTTAGATCTAAACTGAAAGCAGCTCAATAATAATAACTGAAACAATCAACAGAGAGGAGCTTCATTGCTCCCCGTAACTCCACTACATTACAAAGCAAACACCACATTCAAGAAGCTTGGATTTTCCTGTAGCATATATATCCATATGACCTTGCTATCAAACAAAAAGGAAATAGCGATATAACTTATGGAGCATATTATTTGCCTTGATACAAGAGAACGAGATCTAAAATCCTCGTTTGAAATTCCAGAATCAATGTCAGCTCATAGATTACCTAAATCCAACTTAAATGCTTGCCTCCTAGTGCTGTTGGCAATTTGAGCAAATCATTCTCTGCAAAACTATGATTTCAATAAACACAATGTATCTCCAATCCACTGAAAACTCTGGGTGCACCTGTGGGTGAAAGTATCCATACAAAGACCTTTGGCATAATTTTCTTTCCCGCACAAAATTTTAGCTAGAATCACGACACAGCTTTTCAGGCTTCCTCCACTGGTTTTTTCATCACTAAGTGTGAAAAACCCAACTTGGATCTAAAGACTTTTCATGAGTCACAAAAATACTTCAATCCATGGTATTAGGTAGCTATTTCTTGCCTTCTCAATTTGATCCTCTTGCCCTCATGGTCATGATGCTGTTGCCTTTTCACTTTGGATGGTTTCCTTTCCAAGGATGATGGATTGTTAGTATGATCCCCTACTGGTGCGTCACATGGTACGCCTGCAGTAGTGATCTCACCACCTACAATTCAATGATGTTAAACCCAATTCATCCCAGACTTATAGTTCATTCAAAGTAAAATTCAATTTGAAGACAAGAATGTTCAGATGAGATGGGGGAACATAGGTTGTCCTCTTCTTCCGACTTTAATAGATCAGCAAAGACAAAGAGAATCACAAAATAGGCAGCTTTAGAAATGCATAAAAGCAATGAAGCTCCACCGTAACCCCAATCAACAGCTGTAATCTAAACAAGATATACACAGTGCCTCCAATGCACTAGCTGATTATATGTGCATGTGTGCATGGGTTTTTCTATGGTTCATACCCCATAAATTTCTGTAGGTTACATTCAGAAAAAAGCAAAGTTTAAAAAAACGGATCGGTGAACCGGATCAGCCATCCAAAAATCGGGTCAGATTGGTGGATCAGCGATCTGGATCAAAGAAAAGGCCGGATCACCAGATTTGGGCTTAAAAAATTCTAAAAAATCGTTGAAGTTTCTTAAAAATCTAGTTTCTTTTTTGCCAAATAAATTGGGGCCATTAAATTGTAGATTTTCATTATTCCATCGAAAATAGGTAAATATCAGTAACTTGTTTCATGCCTTACTGTTTGTGGACCACATTCAAAATGAAGTTTAAAATGTGACTTATTGCAATAAAATAGATCTCTCTAACTCTAGTTTTATATATATATATATATATATATATATATATATATATATATATATATAATCTCCATTACCACGTGTGCTTATATAGATAAGGATCTTGCCTACTTATTTAGTATTTTTCCCTTTCTTAAATTTAGTTTATTGAATTACATATTCTTGGCCAAAGATAGCTAAAAATAACTAGAAACAGATAATCCAAATAGTACCAAACATTCAACAGAATTTTGTTATCCATATTTATTTTAGGTAAGATAGTCTATTTAGGATAAAATCAATTATCATCCAGGTCCTAAGAGAAGCTCTCAAATAATTAATATAGCATCAGAATTAGTTTTAAACATTAAACTTTTAGAGTTTGGTGGTACTTAACCAACATTTTCTGTCAAAAATATAATAAATTTGATTTTCAATGGAGATTTTTCATTAGAGATTTATCTAATAATTTATAAATCAATTGCAACTTTACATTTGCATACCAATTACTAGAAATCAAGGAATATCGAAAATGGAACAACTTTGGCTGCAACTTTTGATAGAATATTGTAAGTTAGAAGCTACCATGGTACATAGAACATCGGTTTTACATGTGTTTTTTCTATTTAATATAAAAATTTGGATTAATTTCATCAGTTGTTGTCATTTGTGCAAGGGCTGTGTGAAACTTCTTTGTATCCATCTGAATGATTTGTGCTATAATATACTTTTCCTTTCAAACGTTATGAGAGATGTTATTTTTATTGAGAGAGAGAGAGCTTTGTGAAAAATGGAAGACAGATAAGGGTAGAAATGGTAGACATTTAACTAAGTTACAAATTATCTTGAGTTAGTTGGGCAGTGGTTATTTGTCCCACATCGGGACGATAGGAACGGCATAGTGGGGGGCAAGTGTATAAAAGGGTCACGTCTCAATGGAGTGGGTATTCTCACGTCTCGCTTAAAGTGCTAAGGGTGGGCCCTTGCTACCCCCAGTTAAGTGAGTAATTATTAAAATAAAAAAATAGATATACAAATTAACAACGAAAAAAAATATAAAGGTGGGGTGGGTCGACCACTTCCATTTTGACAGAATCGGCGAACCAGCCCATTCTTTCAGAGAACCAGCCGGTTCAAGGGAGGAACCGAATCGATCTCAATGATTTCCGATCCAGATCGGTCAATTTCAATCCGGATCGTCATTTTTTAAAACACTAGAAAAAAATGTAAACTTTTAAATTTACCTAGTTGTCTATTTCTTTATTCCAATGCTATAAAATGAGTAAAGGCACTTTTGTTATAAAGAAGGGTATTATTAATATTTTCACTAAAAGACGAGCATAAATATGAAACGAAACTCTAAGTAATTTATTTCTACAAGTGCCCCTATCTTTTATTAAATATTTTAAAAATGCCCTCTAGAGATGACAAACATGCCCTTTGTCTTTTAGTGAAAATACCACCAATACCCTTCCTAATGACAAAAAATACTCCTTATTGCATACTCATCGAATAAAGAAAGGGGGTATTTTTACCATTCACACCTCTTTCTAAAGGTAACCTATAGGATTTGATGGGATGTGAACAATAGAAAAACCCTATATATATATATATATATATATATATATGTATGTATTGGAACAGGATTTATGTAGCCAACCCTTAATAAATGGACTAAGGCTTGAATGATGATGAGATAGGTGGTTATGCACAGGTATAGCCAATAGTACATGTAAATGTTTATAGGCAGAGCTGTTTATGAACATGCTGCATGAAGCAAGCCGCACATAAACAAATTCACCTATGTGAACCTCACAGAGAGTAGCATTCAGGCATTCAATTACAAGCATACGTTCATACAACTATGTGGAAATTAGGTTGAGGTCTTTCCAATGTAAAACTGTGTGTGCATGTCAAGCACACATATCACATATATGTGTCGTGCATATGACGAGTATAGTCATTGCATGTAGTGGAGAACAAGTTGCCAACAGGCAGGCATGCATAAAAGAGACAAGCCACACAGGCAAAACAGATAAAAGATACCATACAGAGAGGATAGCAGAAATGGAACAATTTCATGAAAATATCCAATGCCAAGTGCAGCAAATAAGAAACTAACCTGCATTGACCAGAGACTCCCTTGTGGCAGTTGCATCAATTACAACACTAGTAAGATGCTGTTTGAGGAAAACCTGCACAATGACATGGGTAGTAATAGTTTAGAAATATAAAATTATATACTGAAACACAAAGAAAATAATTCTGAGGAAAACATTTCAGGCTACACAAAAGAGAAAACAATAGTTATGAACCAAATATCAATGGAAAAAATAGATAAGAAAATTAGTATTACACAACGTTGGAATTATCAAGGATGCTAAAGAAAAAGAAATTTGACCTTTAGCAGGTTTTAATACACAAGGAAAATTACAGATGGCCCCATGTGGACGTATAAAGGCCAAAGAAGTTATTCCAAATACAACATCATGAAAGACAACTGAAGAAATGAGAATAAGAATACTGCTTGATAAGTGGTAGTCTTATAGCGGAGCAAGGCTGACTAGAAACTAGATTAAATTTCAGAATGCTTGGAAATATTTTTCACAAAGATGACACAGAGACCCAGAGAGAGGAAATTAACCTTTATTTCTATTATCTTCTTCTATTTTTTACTAGGAGATCCTCCATTGCAATAGTAATTGCAATATGGATACAACCCAAAAGCTAAATATAAATTTGTTTCAGTGGGCAAAACACCAATTCAGGAACATTTTATTGATACGAAATTTTTACAAAATAATCTTAATTCACCAAATGAACAATTTAAAAATAAAAAAATGAATGTGAGTTCTCAAAAACCTAGATCTAACTTGATTGCCATTCATTGTTGCAGCAGAATTCATTTGAACCATTTTTAGGGTGTGAATTTGTATTTTTTTGTAGACTGATCTCCGACATGAGTAAAGAACACTTGCAAGCTTTTTTTGGAGTTCAATAACCATAAGCAAGTTTTTTGCCCGTGTGAATAAGTGTTGAATTTGCTCCCGTGGGAGTAACAATATCCTTTCCTACAAAATATACACATGAAAGGGAGAAAATATGTCATTTACTTCAGTAGTTTGGAATATCTTTCTGAATTCTTTTCTATCTTAACATGTTTACTTAATTTTCAAGCAACAATATCCTACAAAAGGAAACTTTTTTCCTTTCTTATTTTCCTTTTCGTTCTTTTTTTTGAGAATAGAAAAAGAAGAGTAAAATTTTTGTAATAAAAACCCAGTCACTTATTAGTTACTTCACTTACCATACATAAATGTTTCTTTGTTTTTGGGTAGTTCACTAGGGAAGAGGTCCCCTACCTGTAGTAATGGAACTCAAGATGTCATGTTGTGGCACCCCACCACATTGACCACCTTGCCTTGTGCCCATTCCCACCATGCATAACTTAATGATAAGCTGCAAACCTACCTCTTTAAACTATTTTAGTTTTAGCTATCATAAATTGCACACAAATGTTAGGATTCCAGTAGTTATTATCCCGTGTGAAACATGCATAGTTCTTCATTTTCACTAAGCATGTATTAGTTCTAAATTATAAAAATTCTGCATAGTCCCATTGTCTCTCACGATCATTATATGAAACATCATATTTTATTTTACAAAGATTACCATACATAACCCTCCACTGAATCCACCATTTCGAATGAAACCTCCACTTTTTCTCTTTTCAAATCACCGAGTTCTTCAAATTAAACTTTCAGCAAACCCTTTACCATGTCCCCTCCAACTTCTCTTTTTCCTCTCGGAGCATACCCTTTTCAAACATTTTATTCCCTCCAGGTCCCCATGTCTTAACGACAAGCTGAAATTTTAGAGTATCTCTGTCAAACTTTCTAGAGCATAACCGGAAAATCACCAGTCAATGACAGGTGGGCAGTGTTCATTCTCTCTTTCTCTCTGTCAACCTCTCTCTATTCTCTCTCATTAACTGCTTCTTTGCAAACATTTTATTCCCTCCAGGTCCCAATGTCTCAACTGCTTCTTTGCATCTAAACAAACCCCCCCCCCCCCCCCCTCCCCAAAATAAAAGAAGAGAAAAAAAACCGTCAAAAAACAACTCCCCCCCCCCCCCCTTCCCCTTGAATCCGAGCTCTCTTTCTAATTGGAGCTTTCTCATGCTGTCCATGTCCCTTTTTCTCCCATAAATGGCTTCCTGTTTGCTCTCAAATCCCTGTTTAACTTCCCTCCCTATAATATTCTCTTCTCCAATGTTTTGTGGTCAAAAGCTGGTGATTCAGTGTTAACAGTGATAAAAGCACATGGCACATGGCTCTTATGAGATCATCATTAGTGCCATTGAAGAATTTTTTTAACTGAACTCACTGTAGATTCTAGGGTTTTGGAGGAATCCCACGACTATGGCACTTCAAATGGTAGAGTTGAGCAACATTCAGCCAGTCTCAAGTTAAGTATTGTGAAATTGAGTTCCAGTGAAAACGAAAACGGAAATAAAATTAAGAGGCATTTACATTCCAAAGTATCTCAAGATAGTAATCAGAGTCCACATGGCCTGCCCCTGCAAAGGTTACCACCATGTCTGCAGGCAATTTGGGGCTTCGTGTTGCAGGCCCTTATTAGTGGCATCAATGAAATCCAAAACCTGCAAATTCGCAATCCTAGTGAGAGAAACACTGAAAAGGGAGGCAATTCTAGAGAGAGAAACAGCAAGTATAGAGAGAGGCACCATCTCGAACCTGGCCCCTACGTCTATTCTCCCCATCCCCACTGTAGGCCCCTCCATTCTATAAACCCCCCTCCCTCCTCCCTCCCTGGGGCCATGTTTCCTCTTCGACTTCCCACACCATTTCCCTAATCCAAATCTTGACGTGCCTTTCCCCATCCATTTCATACCGCCCCTTCCCCTACAAAACTGCCTTTCTTCCCATACCCCTTAAATCCGAGACCCCCAATTCCTTCAATCCCCTCCCCAATCTCACTTCCACTCTTTATCTTCTAGGAAACTTTCTTTCCCCCTGCTCCAAACCAAACTTCCTTCACCACACCCCTGCCTATGGTGTTACCTGAAAACACCTTCCAGACGGAGCTTTATGCCCTGCTCCCTCCCAATCTGGTAGACAGTTCCATAGGTCTATTCACAAATTTCCTGTCACAAATACTCCTCCCCCATGAAGATCATCATCTGGAAAATTCGAGGTCTAGGACATGCCAACAAAAAGAAAGCAGCCAGAGCTTTGGCCCAAACTCGCAACCCTGACCTCGGATTAATTGAAACAAAATTGCCTAATCCCACCCTCTCCCAAATCCCGCAAGTTTGGGGGAGAAGACCTAATCAATGGGTCACTTTAGAAGCTTTAGGGGCGTCAGGAGGGATCTTGGTCGTCTAGGACACAACTACAGATGCACTTCAATGAAGCATTGCTGTTTCCTTCAGTATCACTTGCCTCTTCTCTAGGATAAAAGATCCAGAATTAAGCGGTTAAAAGCTAAAGACAAGGAAAACCTCTTTCTTCCACAAAATAGCAAGTCGTCATAAGAGGAAAAACGTGATCGCCTACATTCCTGGGGCGAATCGGACCTTTGATGACCCCCAACAAGTGAAGAGGATGGTGGCCAGATACTTCAAAGTTCAAATAGCTGTTCAGCCTAGGCCCCAAGCCTTCAATCTCCAACCTTAGCTTCAAATCCCTCTCAATAGCAGAAGAAAACTGGCTCAAAAGGCCCTTCTCAGTGGAAGAGATCAAGAAGGCAGTGGCAGATTTAGACCAAGACAAAGCACTGAACCCAATGGTTTCCCTATTGCAATTGTCAATAAACAACGGGAGGTCCTTGCCCTGGACTTGCTTAACTTTCTTCAATGAATTCTTCCACAACTGTAGTATTCATAAAGCAAAGAACGCAGCTTTCCTAGCCTTGGTCCCAAAGGTTGATGGATAACACCTGAGAGACTTCTTCCCTATTAGCCTGCTGAACAACCACTACAAAATACTAACTAAGGTCCTAGCCTTGTGACTCAAGGTAGTACTCAACATCATTTCTCACTCCCAGACAGCATTTGTAGCTAATAGACAGATCTGAACAGAATCCCCTTAGCAGCTTAGCTCATGAAACCATCCATTTCTTCCACCTCTCTACATTCCTGGTTTGGTTATCAAGTTAGACAGAGAAAAGGCATATTATCATATTAATTATTCTCGGTCGACTTGATGAAGTCCTGGCCGTACTGGCCTTTGGACAATGATGGTATTCCTGGATCCAAGGATGAAGTACCTCCCCATCATTCTCAGTCTTAATAAATGGGTTCCCAGAAGATTTCTTCAAGGCATCACAGAGGTTGCATCAAGGCATCCCCTATCCTCTTCACCATTGTTGCTGAAGTCTTCTCTCAATCCCTATCACACCTATTTGAGAGGCATATGCTATCTGGGTTCTGATCGTAGAGATGGGGGCCAGAAGCCTGTCACCTTGAATATGCAGATTTATCATTATCTTATGTGAAGCCATGCCAGAACAGTTGGACATTGTATGGCTGTTCCTCAGGTGCTTTGAAATCTCAACAGGAATATAGACAAACATGACCAAAACAAAGACTATGAAAATTGGTTGGACTGGACCTCTCAATAGTGAGGAACCTGGCTTCCAGATTGGGTTGTGGGTTTGAATCATTTCCTGCAAAATACCTGTGATTGCTTTTGTGTATAGTAAACCTAGGAAGACTTTGTGGGAACATATAGAGGAATGCTTCCACTAAAGGTTGGCATCATGGAAGTCTCGCTTCCTCTCCTTAGGGGCGTCTAACACTTCTCCAACATCCCCATTTTCCAATTGTTGTTCTCTCAGATGCCAGCTTCCATCTCCTCGGGACTCAAAAAACTGGTGTAGGATCCTTTGATCGGTGAAGAAGATAAACATAAGTTCCATTTGATTGCATGGACAAGGTGCGCAAACCCAGAATGTTTGGGGGCTCAGGTATTAGATGTCTGAAGCAGGTTTAACCTGTCCCACCTTGGGTTAGTGTTGGTGGAGATTTGCCAACCAAGAAAATACTTTTGAAGGGAACTTACGGCCTAGAGAGCTCAGGCTTGTTCCCAAACGCCCAACACAAGCCTCGGGAGCCTAGAAAAGCATAAGCTCACACATGGGAAATTTTCAAGAGACACATGACATTCTGTAATTGAAATGGAGATAAGAGTAGGTTTATGGAAGGACTTATGGTTAGGCAGTCAAACTCTGCCTGAAAGGTGGCCCGCACTTCTAATTGTTGCCCAAGGTCCTGACATCACAATCTCTAGGGTGGTGGAAAGGAATAAGGGAGCCCTCATATGGACTCTTACATTCAGGAGACCCCTCAGCAGTGCACAAGCAGAGAGTCTAGCCGAAATGCTCCTAGAATTCGAATACCACTTCCTTCCTTTGAAGAGCTGATAGGATTAGTTTGGGCACCCTCAGCCCCCAGGGACCTTTATTGGATCCTCATCCTTCAACGTCCTATCCTCTGAAACCATTAGGCCCCCAGACTCGAGCAAAGCTTGGGCCACATAAGGTTCAAGGCTTCCAATGGATTGCGCTGTTGTGTAAAACCCTTAAAGTGGATCTATTTCAGTGCAGCGGCATACAGTTAACTAACAAATGCATTATGTGCTGGATGGAGATGAAAACTTGGAGTAACTATGCTTGCACTGGGCAGTAGACTAGAGTAGTAGCCTCTAGTCTACAGTCCAAACTCCTTTAAGTAATTTGATTGGCTATGGGCCTTCCATGAGTCCATCACCCAACTATTCTAAGCTTTCCCATCCCGACCCTACCCCAAGATTGCCACATTATTATGGGGGGTCTCGGTGATGGCTACCATAAGATCTTTGTGGAAAGAGAGGAATAGATGCACTTTCCAAGGCACTAATACCTCCCTCTATAACCAATGGAACCAAATCAAGTCAAAAAGTATCCCCCAGGCAGAAGTAAGAGGGTGCTCGAGGATATATCCCTTCCAACCTTCCTCAGCAGTTCCAAACAATATTCTATTACCAATTCACCGAGGCAAGCAATTACTTCCTGTGGACCCCCCCCAAAACTAGGGACACTTGGGCTTAACGTAAATGGTGGCTCCTTGGGCAACCTGGGATGAGCTGGTATAAGGGTTATACTTAGAGACCATTTTGGAGAACTGCTACTCTCATTCTCACAATTCATGGGTATCATGGACTCCACCATAGCAGAGTCAAGAGCAATCCCAGAAGGCCTCAAAGGGTTTCTTTAAGCCCTTTCAGCATTATGGAGAATGTTTTAGTGGGAACAGTAGCAATGTCAGTGCATGAGCCCCTTTGAGGCCTCATTTGCATGGAAATGAGGGTGACATTGCACCACATCTGTACACATGCAAACCAGGCCGCAGATGCATTGGCAAAAGAAGGAAATGCCGGAGGCACAAATGAAACACATCATGCAAGCTGATACCACTTTCTTTCTTTTGTCCCTCTTTTTAATCTATTCCTCAAACTCTCCTCCATCCCCCATCTCTTTCTCAAACTTTCTCTCTGTACATTTCTGGTTACCTTCATTCAAATCCAATCCGATATAATCCATTACACTCCCACTTTCCTTGCTTTAACTCATCATTAAACAGTCACTCTCTACCATTAATCTCATTCCCTAAGTCTCATATCCCCATTTCTGACTCTACATCGCTCACTCTTATCCACCTGTTATGCTCTCCTCTCCATCTGTCAATATTATATCCTATACACTCTTTCACTCTCTCTTTATCCAACACTCCCAATCCCACTTCCAGCCCACCCTACACTCCCTTCTCTTCTAGACTATACTCTCTCTTTTTCGCCCAGTAGCTTCATCCAAGACATGCTCTCTCTCTCTCTCTCTCTCTCTCTCTCTCTCTCTCTCTCTCTCTCTCCCAATATCTTTGCCAATCCTCTGCTTCACTTACATCTTTCTCTAGGGCTCTCTCTCTAGATGTGGGCTGCCTACAACCTGCCCCAGACCTTTTGACACCATAGGGACCTCCATGGGATCCGCTCGAACAGGTAACAAGGGGCTAAGAAGATGATTCATTTAGATCTTACCTGCTCTCTCTCTCTCATGTGTTTGGATGTTGCAAAGTGTAAAACTGCAAATAAACCATTTGGTTAGCTTTTGGATGTTGTGAAGGGTGAACTTGTAAATAAAGCAGATTTTTTTCAATAAAAAAATCACTTCCCTTGTACTGTTATCAGTTATCCCAACATGCCTCATCATAATAATTTTATTCTATTTTATGAGATTATTCTTCCATAAACTACATTTCAAATGAAAATAATTATTTATTACTTAATTTTATTTAATTAATAAATAATTATTCTTTATTATTGTGTGCTCATATTTTTATTGAAATTTGTGGGATTACTTTTTTTTATTATGAAGATTTGTGGGATTATTACTTTATTAGATTTAAAAAATTACTTGTTAATTACAAGTTTGTAAAGAATGCGGGCATGGCCTAGGGAGCTTCATGCATCAATCCATCACTCCTGCTCTTGCCCCCGCTCCAAGCAACTATGATCATGAGCACCCATCATGTGGGTTGCCTTATGAGTTTTTTGTAAACAAACAATACAAATATTCTTATCATTACCCTTTCTCAGGGGAAAAAAAAGATTCGAGAGAAAAACAAAACAAACAGCCAACAAAGGGCACTTCCAAACAAACATAAAAGGCAGCCTGTTGAGACTTGAGAGACAGGTGATAAAGAGAGAGAAGGGAGGCAATTCTAGAGAGAAATAAAAAGACCAATCAGGAAAGAGGTAAATCTAAAGAAATAAAAACATAAGTGATAAAAATTCTAGATAGACAAAATGGGGCAAGAGAGGCAGAACCAAGATGGAGAAACAAATAGGGGGCAATTTCTAGTGATAAAAACAAAAAGACAAGCCAATAAGAAAGGGGAAAAGCATGAGAAACACCAAAGGGGGAATATTCTAGAGAGACAACAGGGGCACTAAGAATGGTTCACTCTATCTCTTTCTCTCTCTAGATAGGGAACTAAAAGGAAAGTTATATAAGAAACTGTTTAAGAGAAACAAAGTCAAGGGAACATGTTTTTGCTTGAATTTCTCTCTTTGTAGTTTTGGTTGTTTAAGGAATAAAAGACACAGGAAGAAGAAACTTAAAAAACCCAAATTATAGAACTAAATTTTTGTGTGAATGTCCTCTTCCGTTTCACTCTTACATTTTTGCAGTTACCAAAACATAAGAGAACATGACAAAAAAGCAAGTCAAGGAACTCAAGAACAATGCTGTCAGTGGAGATACGTCTTTCTATAGGTGTAAAAGGCAGCCTCTCATTTCTCGCCTTTGTTTGGCTCAGAGATTCCAGCCAAGTTCACTTGAATCTTTACATTCTGGCGAGGTTCCAGCCAATCTGAGGAGCCCAAGTATATTCTGCTGAAAAATTGATTTTCAGGCCAGATTCAAGGGTACTTTCAGCTTAGGACTTCTCGAGAAAAAGGTAGTTGTGAAGTTCTTATTTGGAGGAAAAAAAAGGCGGGGAGGGGAGTTGTATCAAAGCGGGTAGTTGAAGGTGTAATGAAAAGAAATATGCCCACTTGAAACAATGAAGGAGAGGTTTTGCATGAAATGTTGGACTTTGGAAGGGTTTATATGATATTTTCCCTTTATGTCATGCTTCACAAGTAACTTTCCACAAAGCAAATCAATGTCCAACAATTATCCGTTAGAAACTTAGAATTCAAACTCGGTGCTCGGGAACTACTCCCAGGAAATAAAGATGTACATGCTGGAGTTGCATAGATTTCTGCTCTTCTCTAAACAACCTTTTGAGATACTAAATGATCCATTTCATGGAAAAAATAATCAGAAATAACTATAATGAAGTTAAATTTTTCATATATTTATTATATTATTTTGCATTTTCTGCAGTAACTCCCACAAAATTTTGCAAGCCCAGGGATATTTTCTGAAGAAGGATCAGCCGCCATGAAGAAGGCCTTCCTTTAATATCTTTTCCCTCAACTGGCCAGAAGATTCATCACAAAACGGAGCAATCATCCATGGAAAAAGATCGATGCACTGGCCCTAAGTTGGCAACTACTTCATATATACAGGGGGATTTGGGTGGTTTAAACAACAAAAGTGAGGTAAAGTGAACAAACTAGCAACAAAGAATGAACTATAAGAAACTGTGTCATACCCTCACTCCTTTTTAAGTTTTTGCATGCTCAAAGCAGGTAACTAGCTTAAATATTATAACCAAAGTCGGGGACATGATGTTAAAAACAGTAAGCAAAAAGGCTTATTCCCAACACATGTACACAAGCACATGTCACATAGATATGCACCACAAAGAGAGAATGGAGAGAACAAAAGAGAACCTCAATATGGTAGATGTTTGATTATAATGAAACAAGATATCAAGGAGAAATAACTACGAAAGAAAATAACTCCAAGAGTTCATGAAAGCATTTTACAGCATAGCCATGAACTTGCTAAGAGAATAGCTTGTCATATCCAGATAAATGTGATCCCTAGATAATTTTCACGCACCGCAGAAAGAAGTTGCCTAGTCTTCACATCCCAAAAACGCATATAGCCATCCAATCCTAAAGATAAGAATATCTTGAATCAGTTAAGATAGAAAATTCCAAAATATGTTCTGCAGTATTCTTGGAGAACATATTTCAAATTTGAAACTTATAACTTTGAAATAAAAATGGAAGGAAGGTATGCAAAATGAAATTGATATGTAACAGAAGTTAGGAACTTTGACAAGTGCAATGCACATGCACCAAATCAGACATGATCACCAAATTGTCCATGAGCTGTGAAACTGGCTAAACATATACCAATCCACGTGTAACAATCAACAAAAAAACACATGCACATCACTTTCTACCTATTTTGACAACAAAATAATAAATCGCTATGCACAAGACGAATTAGAGAACATGGGGAAATAAACAGCCCAAACTATAAGAACCAGAGATGCAGAGACATAAAACATGTGATAAAATCCTCATGAAAGTGTTTCTGCCTTCGATTTCTTGTCCTATCACTCTGAGGAATAGACATATCCTCGGTTTAGATTTTGCCAAAAAACTAACAAATAAAAAGATTCATGGAATATTAACATTAGCCAACATGAATGCTAATTAGAGTGGCAAGTATGGCAGTGTTCAGCTCCCTCCCTCCGTCCAAGCAAATAAAACGTTTTAAGTGCAGGTATTAAACCCTAAGGCAAGGCCCTACTATTTATTTGGTGGATATGCTCATCTCTCCTCTGGTCCTGCTTATGACATTACTGATCCCTCTGCTTGTATAGCAGCTGGGGATATTGATGATGCTAATGTCAGAGCCAATGCACAGCAGCCAAAGCTCTTTGTGGATATGAATGTTATTCTGATCTTTACTGAAGTGCTTAGCCCTTTGCCTCATCATTGGCACCATACTTTCCTCTCAGGGTGGCCTCTCCAGCAGAATGAGGAGAGAGAAAACCATGGCTCTCTTTGCATCATATGTTACAATATTAGAACATCTGATTCCTCTGGAAAACGAAATAAAATGGTCCGCCAACCGTTGAACATTCAACTCCAATTTTCCCATTTTGTTTGTTGAATTAATTGAGAACCTTTATTCTTGCAACTTGACGAATTTTTGCTCTGTGGAATTTAGTCCTCCACTTGCAATCCTACATGGTAAGACAATTGAGGGCTTTGTACTAAAAGTAACTACAGTATCATTCATTTCTCAAGATTTCATAAAATAAACCATTATGCGTCTTGAACACCTGCTCTTCAAACTCACCGTGTAATTTCCTTGTTTACAGTCTGCTTGGCACGATGAGAGACCTCATACAAAGCCAACTGTGGTTGGAACCTCCACGAACAGCATTTTTACGAGAATACATCCCACCTTATTTCGTTAAAAGCTCGACTAAACTTGGATATAAAATGCATACATCACCATTAAAATATGCATCACGAGAATGTACTTGTGTACTATAACTATATGGAAAAAGATAGAGCTACATTTGTATATTGTTAGTATCAGGGTAGTTTAAAAGTTATGTATGTTTCTCAACCTTTTCATCCCATTATTTTTTGGAACAGAACTATGCACCATATGACCCTAATGCATTTGTATATAAATATAATGGTCTTCATATTGTTCTCAATGAAATTTTTTGACTTCTTCCAAAGATTAAGAGCACCAAAACTAAGTTCTACAAAACCCCCTTCTTTCTGATCTTCTGTCAGAAATTTTGAGTAAGGATTCCTTTAGGCATAAACGACGCCCCAGTAAACACATCATGAGAATAATCAAAGAAGTATATAAAATAAGTCCATGACTGTAGGCCCATGTGTCCGTTTATCCATGTGTCTAGACTTTCAGCATCTCACAGTACATGCATAACTACTTATGGATGCCACTCAACCAAATTCAAGCTCAAATAATAATGACCTTTCTAATTAAAACCAGCAAGACCATTCCTCCATCACAAGCAACAGCAACACACTGCGCTTAAAGATTGCAACCCAGTTAGGGCAAACCTCCAGGAGTGTCAAAAGTCATTCAAGCATTTGGAATTTCAAACAAACAAATGCATAGAGCATACCAGGCAGAAAATTTGAATTGTACAAGTAGCAGAAAAAATTGAAGCACGAAAACACATGTACATGGATGCATGCATACAAGTACGCGCATACACACACACACCCACCTCACACATACACACACACCACACACACACACACACACCCTCCTAATGAAATGATGGCACTCACCACAAGATGTAAGAACAGGTAGCTCAGGATGCCTTGCTATAGATTTTATGCTCCCAGAACACTTTCCATTAAAGGATCCAACGGATTTTCCTGTTATGCAACAGAGTTGAGTCCAAAATGAAGGATATGAGTCCAAAATGAAGGATACAGAACATATAAATCTTTGAGTAAGACTAGTAAACCATTACAAAGCTCAGGAATGCAAGAAAATGCACTACATTGACAGGAAAAGTCCAAAGCATACATAAAAGAAAGAGAATACATAGTAAACACGTGAAGAAGCGAACCCCAAACTCAATTGTCCAAAACTTAGCTTGTCATCTAGTTACCTCCACATGACTCTCACCCAAAACTCTCTATCTAGATGGAGTATTGTAGAGGGAGTCGTGCCGTGTGATCCTATGGCTACATATTTTTGTTACATAGGGAAATTTATAAAACTGAAAAATACATCAGTTACAGCTATGAGATAGTAATCTACAAGTTACGTTAGCAATCCTCTGTGAAGTAAGAATTGGTTACAAAAGTAGTGATTGTAAGAAATGTAAGCACAGAGAAGTAATACAAAAATCAACACTTCTTTTGAGCAAATGACTTACATGCCATGACACAGACACTATGGACCAGCTAAAAGAGTCGCTTAAAGTTTAAAGTATTTTACAGCACATAGCCTGATGTAGGAAGCATTACTTGTTCTTCTTTCTTTTTTTTTTTGTTTTTTTGGATAAGTAGAAGCAAGACATAAGCAGCAAATTTTTCCACCTGAAATAATAGTGGCAGATGGAATGGAGTTACAAGAGGAAGGCAACTATTTCCTTGGACATGAATGCTTGCTGATCAGTAATCAGGATGATTGAAAATTTTCAATAATTCAAGTCCACAACAGGATAGCACAACTTCAGCCGGCTATGTGTGACAGTGGGAATATACACCACCATCAGACACAAACATTGGGTTCTATAGTCACTGTAACCCACCAATAGGCATTATAATGATGGGGCATCAGCCTACTCATCACTCCAATATTAAGTACTCTAGTGAGTGGAATTAAGATCATCCACTCCACTGTTGCAAAGTAGGAAACATTTCAGGTCACAAAATCCATACAAGCGGGCATGACAAGGCCAAATGCTGGGGGGGGGGAAGAGAAAGAGAGAGAGAGGAACTGCAGATCCATGTGATGAAAATGGAGAGCAAATATCATTTATCACCTTAGATTTGGCCCAGAGTGCAAAATTGGAACTCAGGTTTACTTTTCTATGAGCTACACAAATTACCAGTCGGTCTCCGAGGTGTCAAGACTCAAGAAACAAAAATTAAAAGGAGTATTGAGTTCAGCAACAAAAATTTGGGAAACAAAGTTAAACCAGAAATTAAATCAGATTAAATATTGGATAAACAACAGGGAAATTTCCTTTATTCATATGAGGGATTGCTTCTTTTTTCTTTATGGCACCCAAAAGTACGGGTAAAAGGGCCTATTGTGATTCCGGTTTGCACTGGCTTGGTTGCAAGAGACGTCCCTTGTTTCTTTATTACCTAACTGGTGGACCTCCTTCTCACCTCACGTTAGGGGAAGAGCATGGTACAGGCTACAAACCAATATCCAGCTCCTAAAAAATTCCCTCAAAACCTGGAGCAAAGCCTCCCCGGCAATTACTCCAAAACCAAATCTCTCCTCTTGGACTCTATCCAGAGCCTTGACCTCATTGAAGAAACAAGAGCCTTAGATTCCTCGGAACTTGACCTCAGAGCTCAAACCAAACTAGACTACCTGGCTACCCTCAAAAAAGAAGAGATCTTTTGGCACCAGAGATCCCGAATCAAGTGGTTAAAAGTCAGAGACTCCAACACTGCTTTCTTCCACCGCATTGCCAACTGTCACGGAAGGGACAACTCTGTTCTGACTCTCAAAGTTAACAACCGTCTTCTGGACCAACCAGCACAAATCGAGCAAGCCATTCTAGTTTTTTTTCCAAACCTTATACTCTGCCCTGGCTGGCCCCAGGCTTAGAATGGCCGACCTTGATTTCCTGCCTCTCTCAAATGATTTAGCTGCCTCTTTAGAACTTCCTTTCTCCAAAGCCGAAATCTTACTAGCTATTAAAGCCCTTGCCAGTGACAAAGCCCTTGGACCTGACGGCTTTCCGATTGCACCCTTCCAAACTTTCTGGAGCACTTTTCGAAGAATTTTTCCATAGAGGGATCATCCATAAAGCTCTTAACACCACCTTTATTGCCCTAGTTCCCAAAGTACAAGGGGCAGAGGAGATCAAGGATTTTCGCCCTATCAGCCTTCTAAAGTCTTCTCACAAAATCCTTGCAAAGGTCCTAGCCTCTAGACTCAGGCTTGTCCTCCCCACTGTTATCTCTCCCTCTCAATCCGCCTTCATTCAAAACAGATAGATTAGGATGGGGTAGCCAACGAGTGCCTTCCCTCCAGACACTTAGCCAAGAAACCGGGACTCATTTTCAAAATTGACTGGGAAAAAGCTTACGACCACGTTGACTGGTCCATCTTGGACAAAACCATGGGGAGAATGGGTTTCAGTAATCGATGGAGGAATTGGATGAGAGGTTGTTACTCTCATCCCTATCTGTCCATCCTCATAAATGGGTCTCTAAAAGGATTCTTCCCTGCCAACAAGGGACTCTGACAAGGGGACCCTCTCTCCCCATTCCTCTTCGCCATTGCAACTAGATCCCTCCCACGCCTTTACCAGTCTGGTCTCCTCTCAGGCTTCTCTACCACTCCACAAGGCCCCATGGTATCACACCTGCAATACGCAGATGATACCCTCGTCTTCCTCGACACCTCCCGAGAAGAACTCGACACAATCAAACTCTTCCTCCTATACTTTCAAAAAACTACGTGGTTCAAGGTTAACATGCTGAAATCTAAAATGATGGGGGTAGCCACGCCAAAAAACAAAAGTTGTTGCGCTCATCTCCGAGAATGTTCAGTGGAAGACCTTCCTTCCACTTACCTGGGCCTCCCTCTGGGATTGGGGAAACCCAAAAAGAGACTCTGGTCTCGAGTCTTAGATAAGGTAGAGAGACGCCTGGCAACTTGGAAAGGTCGATACCTCTCTCCTGCATGAAGAATTACACTCATCAAAGCGACTATGGCATACATTCCAGTCTACTTCTTGTCCCTGTTTCATATGCCAGTACACGTGTCTAACCGCATAGAACAACTTATGCATAATTTTTTCTGGTCGGGACAGGCAAAGAAGATCAGGTCTCACCTAGTTGCCTGGGACATTGTTTGCCTACCTAGAAAGCAAGGGGTCTTGGCATTCGGACCCTCAGAAATCAAAACACTGCCCTCTTAGGCAAATGATGGTGGCAGCTAGCCACTCAACCAGATTCCCTTTGGGCCCAGGTGCTACGCAGCAAATACCGAATTCAAGATGATACGTGGGTGCCAGAGAGAATACAGAGACACAGGGCTTCAGGAGTGTGGCTGTCTTTAGCCTCTTCTCTGCCTCAGTTTAGAAGGCACCTTAGATTCCATGCCCGAGAAAGCCGTAGGGTCAACTTCTGGACTGATCTCTGGCTCAGTTGCTCCCCTTTGAGCAAGGCCTTCCCCACCCTTTTCTCTCTCACTTCCATAACTAACTCTTCAGTCACCAACGAATTGCCTCTCTCAGGGGGATGGAGAACCTGGACTCCCTCCTTTGGTAGAAACCTCTCGGAAGAAGAAAGCTCGCTTCTTCAACAACTTCTGGGTGTCCTTTCTTCCCACTTCCTCCTGCTTTCTGGGAGTGATAGTCTTGTCTAGTGCCTTTCCCCCTCTGGTCTTTTTACCGTAACCTCTTTCTACACGAATCTTACCCAATCCCCAACCTTTCCCCTTAACCCCACTTCTACCTCGTCAAGAGTATGGTCCACCATTTCCCCACCTAAAATTCAGTTTTTCAATTGGATCGCACGCTCTCAGAGAGCCCTCACAATCGACCGACTAAAAAAACATGGTCTCTCTACACCCAATAGATGCGCCCTCTATCTTTGTGAGGAGGAATCCAACCCTCACATTTTCATTTATTGCGTTTTCTCGCATAATCTCTGGTCACTCTTGCTTCAATTATTTGGTATCCAATGGGTCTCGCCACCCACGGTCCGAGCCTTGATCTCCTTTAACTTCAAGGCCCAGTGGCCTCTGGCTGGAAAAACCCTCTGAAAGGCCGCAGTGGCCACAACCATTTGGACCTTATGGCTTGAAAGGAACAACCGTATCTTCAACAATGCCCACCTTACCGTACAAGCTCTATTCCACAAGGTGGTCTCGCTAACGACCTTTTGGGCTTCCAATCACAAGACTTTCTCTGGCCTTTCTAAGAACACCCTTCTCTGCCGCTGGAAAAATGCCATCATCCACAAGCCCCCAAAACCCTCAAGAGCAAGCAACTGGAAGCCTCCACCTGAAGGCAGCATCAAGTTAAACTTTGATGGCTGCTCTTTGGGCGTGTTTGATAACATGAAGTTAGAAGAGGAAGAAGGAACTTTACCTATGACTGCTCATGTTATGTGTTTGATAACAAGTGGAAGATAATTTGAGAACTCCCCTTTACTGTTGAAGTTCCCACCTTTTAAGCTCAAGTACAGTTCCATGGTAAACCATGGAACTTGAAAAGGGAACTTTTTATTTTGTCCATGATATATATATATATATATATATATATATATAGATATTTATAATATTTTATTTATATAATATATATTTATAATATTATATAATAAAAATATATACAATGTATAATATATTATATATAATAAATATATTATATTATATTATATTATATTATATTATATTATATATTATATTATATTATATTATATTATATTATATTATATATTATATTATATTATATTATATATTATATATTACATTATTTATATTATATTATATTATATTTTATATTATATATTATTATATATATTATATATTATTATATATATAATACAATATATATATTATTATATTATAATATATACAATGTATAATATATTATAATATATTATATATAATAAAAATATATTATAATATATTATATTATTTTATGTAATATAAGATAATTTTATATATATATATATAAATATATACATATATATATTAAAAATAAATATAAAATACAGTATATCATATATTATAGTATGTTATAAATATTATATATTTTAAATTATTATCTATGTAAATATAAATATAAGATATTTACCATTTATCCCAGGAGTTATCAAACACAGAAACTATGAACTTCTTAACTTCCCAATGAGGTTATCAAACACAGAAACCATTAACATCTTAAGTAACTTCTAATTTACAGTTCTTCAGTAACTTCTAATTTCCAGTTCATGCTCTTGGTTCCTGTTATCAAACACGCCGTTTAGGTAACCGAAGCCCTTCAGGCGCTAGGGGGGCATTCTCCTCACCTTCTCTATGCACCTTGGGACCTTTGACTCGCAATATGCTGAAGCTTCGGCCCTTCATCTAGGGTTGAGATTTTGTGACCCGTCCTAGGGCAATCATTTGATTGTGGAAGGAGACTCCCTGAACACCATCTCTTGGGCCAGCGGTTTATTCCCCCCACCTTGGTATTTGTCTTCCATTTTTGATGAAATTACCCACCTTTGTAGGGATACGAGCATCTCATGGCAGCATATCTGGAGGACCTCCAACGATCTCGCCGACCTTTTGGCGAAGGAGGGAGCTAGCCTACACACGGACATCCAGGCCACGTCCAACTCCTTTTTTGTTATGGACCACAGCCTCTCAAGATAGCCCACCTTCTATCGCGCCAGCCACTGTTTTGGACCTTTCTTTTTTTCTCTTAATTTCTTTCTTTCTTTCTTCTCTCTATAAATCTTGACTGTAGGGCGAATCTTATAAGCCCATGTGCATGTAATCGACTGATGTATTTTTTACTGATTGCTACCCAGTGAGGGTGCCTACACTTTTTGTAATCCCGGACTCTCTTTAGTAATACAATTTTAACAATTGTCAAAAAAAAAGGGCCTATTGTGATTCAAAATAAATGTCGATGATGATACAGAAAGTAGTACAACAAATAAAAGATGAAAGTGGCGTGCACCATATTTCATGAATCATGAAAAATCAGAGATGAAATTGGATAATTGATATTCCTTTAAATTGAAATACAAAAGCCTCTCTGAAAATTCTGAAACACAATAATGTTCTTGAAAATCTAAGAGCTTTTAAGGAAGGATGAATCATTGAAGCTTCATTAGCACATGTTACAGGTAGTATCACTGTCCTCTTGTTTCAAAAGTCAAAACAAAGCAAATGGTTTCATGCATGGTCATCAAATTGGGAGTAAGTAAATCTAATCATATTTGCAGTTAATGCATGATTTGGAAACTTCAGAAACTAAAAATACTTAAAGGGATCAGGTTGGCATTTGAGAAGTATTATATTACATAAGCATGTCCTTAGTGTATATTGCTTTGCATATGTAATTATGAACATTAACGGGCCTACAAGACTTAACAATCATAAGCATCCAAAAGTTTCATGACTTCATTTCATGTCACAAGCTTAGTAATTTTTGCTGTTGCATGCATTTTAGCAGGTCCAATAAGGTGCTCTTATGGGTATAGAAAGGATCAGCATGGACAATTTGGCAAAGAGGTCCAGTTATTCTACATTATAGGAAGGACAATAGGGCTTCTTTAGGGGTGGGAATGAGTTGGGTTGACCAGTGGGCCCAACGGGTCAACCCGACCAGGTTCGGGTCTAGACCTAGACATTGGACCCAACAGGTCCGGACTGGGTCCACATGACCATGACCAAAACCAGGCAGGATCCGGGTCTGAGTCCAGCTTAAATCATGTCGAGAAGGGTTGAGCCCAGGTTTGAGTCAACCTGACCCGATCAACCCAGCATATATCAACATAAATACATATCACTAATGTTAAGTATAGCATAAAATAAATAATATAGTTTTATACATATTAGTTTTATTTACAGACCTGGACCCGGATACCCAACCTGGTGGATCGGGGTCCAATTAAACTTGGCCCGATAAGGGTAAGGGTCAAGCGTATACCTAGTCAAGTCAGGTCCAGGTCAGGATCGACCATGACCCAACCAACCCATTCCCACCTCTAGCCTTCTTCACCACCATCTCTGAAGCTTAACCCTGATGGTCGCAAAACCTAGAATACAGTGTGTCAGCGTCATCTAGGACCATAACAGTTTTCACTCGCAAGACAGAGAACAGCATGCTGCTGATCCCACTGCATTATCAGGGGTGCTACTTTCCTTCTGAGTAATTTCTAGTCATTCGAATGAAAGGGCCAAAAGGTAAATACTGTGTGTTTGGGCCACTCATATTGCCAACTCATAAGGTTTATTCAACTATTCAGGGGCGAATCTGGATGGACCAAGAAAGTCTATTCTCGACTAGCATTAAGCATGACTTAAAGAAAGACAAGTACTTTTTGTTGCGAGGACATTCGAGATTTAGCAGCTCTTTGAAGTGTTTTCCATTAAACCAAGGCTTGGAAATGGATAAGGGCAATTGTGGCCCAGTTCCTCACATAGTGCATAAAAAATAGTGGTCCATCCAAACTGGTCCTGAGAATTTAAATAAATAACAACTACTACATGTGGTGTCTCCATTACTGCATAGTAACAACATAAATTAAACTCAAAAGGAATTACTTACAAAAACAACTAACAACTACAAGTTCAGATTTCAGATTTCAGAAGCAAACAAAGTTCTAGAGAAAGAAACATAAGCAAATATCTCATATCCCAGCCATTCAATCTCAAACACACCAGAAAGCATTCACAAAAAGCAAGAAAAAACTACAACAAAAGGAACACAATGTTAATGCGGATGGAAATGGCATGGAACCGAACGAACTAGGAAAGCAGTATGGAGGCCCGAAGTTGAGCCACTGGTGGGATTGGCTTCCCTTTCACTCGACATGGCTCACAAACACAACCCTGCGTGAATCACACGAATTGGCCCGAGATTTTCTAATTGTCGGGGACCCGAAAGATGAGAGGGCTCAAGCCTCATTTGGGAGAGCAGTCAAAAACACCGGAGCTCAGGTGGAAGAGGGGTTCGAGGCGTGAGACCGGTTGCCTCACCTCGCCGCACAGAATCCTTCGGGATCATCGATTCGAAGGCGGGATCGAACTCAAACTATTAGACCGGTGCAGAAAAAGTCAAATGTTTTAGGGCTGCATTTTCTAGCCCACTCGCAACTGAACTATTCTATTCGAACATATCGGCAAGCCTAAGATCTGAGAGAATCTACGCTGTCTACGTATGCTAACAATAATATGACAAATTGTTGAACCTACGTTTGTTTGATAGCAGTCTGACATACGTCATAGCCATTGTCATTCGTCTATTAGGATGGGAAGAAATCGTGAGCCGGATCTGCAGTGCTCCTTATCCATGTGTACTGGTCCACATAATTCCCTTTTGGGTACAGTAAGATTCGAGCAAGATGGAACCTCCATCCTCCATCCTTTGTTTTTATGGCTGTGGGCCATAAATGTGGTAGAGAAGGCGAAGCCCAAGAATCTTGTGAGGGCAATTACCAAATGTAAAGGATTAACCTAATCCACACGAAGTACAATCAAACACAAGAATCTATATGGAAGTTTGTGAGGGCAATTACAAAATGTAAAGGATTACCCTAATCCACACGAAGTACAATCAAACACCAGAATCTATCTGGACACTGTTCGCATACATTGGGGTGAAAGCGACAAGGGAGAAGATATTCAAATGTCAAAAGAAAAATCAACAGGGGGAAGAGAAAGTCATTGCACTTATGATATCAAATAAGATCATCAGAAGTACCTGTGCGCATGTCAAAATTAGCAATATCTCCAGATCCAGTTCCTATATAGACAGTGTGGCCATCTGGATCCTTGGTAACGACTTTAATAGGGGACTCCCGAAAATCAAAAGCAATAACAGGTCTTCTTTGTGCGGAAATATCATAGAGTCGCACCTGAAATAGACAGAAGTTTAATGGAAGTATCAGCTATGTCAATTTAGCGGACAATATCAAGGAGAGGGCATAGCAGCAGTTACAACAATGATGACATACTGCAAGTTTGCAAGTTACCTGATGCTGGTTTGTGCCTGTCACAATTTTATGATGATCCTCATCATTAAGGAATGTTACAGCAGTAAACCATGTTGGAGTGAATAGGCCAATGCTGTTACGGCGAGGCTTCCAAGCAATCAAATAAGAAGTAATGAGTATCATATCTATTTATAAAAGGGAAAAGTTCCCATCCATATAAGCTGATCCAATGTCAAACTCTATAAACTCGGTAAGAAAGGCATAAGACAGATTATACTTACTGCCTTCGCAGTCCACATCTTATTACATGTCTCAAGATCCCAGACACCAAGTTCAACACCTTTACTGATAAAAAGAATAGTGAAATGGTCACTTTCCACATGATCACTCAGATGAAACGTCTCTACTGTAAACCAAAAGATGAGCTAGGCCAATAAAAACACACACTTGAAACCTGCATCAGCTTCATAGTAGGAATGATACAAAATAATTTTAACATTAACAAGTTAATAAACTGACCCTCCATATACGGCATACTTCTCATTTCCATCAACAGAGCAACATGCCACTTTGCCAGAACCACATACTCGCCAAGAGCTTGGGGTATCACTTGGAGTTGAATCCATTGCTGCATCGCTGATCTTAATGGACCTCAAACATGAGTTTCCGTTCTCAGTGCAAAAAAGAAGAGCACTTGACCTGTAAAGAGACGGAGATATCAGATGTAGAGGACTAAATGTTTCCCAGAAAAACACAAATTACGTTAAGTATTTCTAAATAAACAATGGAAACAATACATGAAATTATTTTAGAACTCATTGTAAGGGGGGTAACCAAGGAATTTTATGATATCAGACCAACACAGTGCAAAGCTCAATAACATACTTTTGCAACATAAATTTCTGAAGCTGGACACAGGAAGAATCACAAGACTTGAAACTCAACCCTACAATTCAGCCAGACAACACTTGAGCAACCAGTAATATGCATTCAAGGACTTTTAAAACTTTTAAGAATTATCTAGATAACTATTTGGGGCACCTCTTTAAGAAATTCTATTCAGGGATGAGGAATATTGGATGAAGTGATTCTCAATCCAACCTATAAGAACAAACTATACCTGTGAAGCTTGGATTGGCTGGAACAGGTCAAACTACTATATACATGAGTGTACCCAAAGCCCCAAGTTTGTCCCTCAGACCATTGGGAATTTATCAGGTGTCTTATTGAAGAACACACAAAGAAATAAAATTAAGCTTTTTCCTGTTTCCCAAAAACACAGATGCAAAGTGACAGGAACCTTCCAACCTAGATGTTGATCCTGCTCTGGGATCTCGCTCCAGCACTCCTGGATAGTGACCTCGGTCCACACTTTTTAGGGATGGCTCCTAGCCACTTGGAGGCACAACAAAAGTCCAAGAACATGATTTATTTGCATCTCAGTTGCATTGTACTCTCTTTCTCGCTTTTGAATGTTGTAAATTACAAATAAAGCAGCTTGTTGTATTTGGATTTCTTAATGTCTGAAGTTGTAAATAAAGCAGTTTTTTTTTAGGAAATATCATTAAAAAATCAAATCCCTTGTATGGTTATCGATAATATCGACATGCATCACCATAATATTTTTAGCATTGTTTTAGGATTATTGTTACATAAAATACACCTCAAAGGAATTTAAAATACTATTTATTAATTAAATAAAAATTTCTTTAATAAATAATTGATTTCATAGCCCATTTTGGTGTGCCCATTTTTTATTCTTTGGGATTATTAGATTTTTTATTTTTAACCAATTTATAATTTTTAAAAGTTTATTTAATAATTCAATAATTGCACAGAATGCGCTTCCAACCTAGGAAGCATCCTGTATGTGATGATCCATTGCTCCTGCTCCTGTTCCCGGTCCCCTCCAGCTCCAAGCAATTATGCACAGATGTAAATTAAGTTATAATACCAAGCTGAATGCATGTATCAAAGCTCAAATGAGCCACAAGCAATAAAACATCTGCCCACTTAAGGGATTCTCTGATAAAAGACATAATGTTTCTCTTTTATTTAAGATCGTAGGGTTTAACATTCGTGCGTAGAAAACTAGCAAGGGCAATAACCATTCCTTCCAGGGTTTGAAGTTTTTTGGTTTGCCATAGAAAGTTCACATCAATCACAATGTCCAAGCTTAAAATCCCAGCAAAATATGGAATAAATTAATATAAGATATATTGCACATGTTTGAAAGCCAATGCATGCTTGTATTCCATGAAGGAAATGGAGCACGGCAATAGGTATGACCCATCAAGGAAAAATCAAACCGGAATGGGTAACCGAACATGGGGCTAGAAGCAGTTCAACCGGCCTAACCGGACAAGTCCCAGGCAGACAAAAAAGTGTTAAAAAAATAATAATAATACAAAAAAAATCTTGTCAAATATGAAAAGTATATTTAAAGCATGATCAAACAAAGCACATCCAAATGAAGTTGAAAATTAATGAAAAAAATGGATTTTAAAGAATCGATTTGTGCCCAGACGTATTTTTGAAATTTTCCATAAAAGTGGCAAAATGTAAAAATAAGTATTAATGGCCAAAACAATTCCCAATCTTTGCCAAAATGATGAAAAACATTAAAAAATGCATTAAAAACAAAATCCCTTATTTTTTGGGATTTTATATATTTTTTAATTTTTTAAAATACCTAGCCGGTTCACTAAAACGAGCGGAAAACAGAACCAGCCAGTGGCCGGTTCCGATCTAACCGGGTCTAACCAAGCGCTTCAAATTCTGAACCACCCCATTTTTCCTACACTGGGTATGACAAAGGCCAATGCATTACCCTGCTTCTTTTCATTGACAAGTAAACTGCAAAAGAAAGCATAGGAAAGAAATAGATGAACTTCACATAGGAAAGAAATAGATGAACCTCAGAAGGCTAAGAGGGTCACACCTGTGACAGGTGATCAAAGAATCACCAACTCCAGGTTCTCTATAGCCTCCTAAGCCAAGATATCAGCAGCCCACCTGGAATCCCTCACAACAAAGGAAAAGGAACCAAGTGACTCGCACAACTTAGAGATCTCTCCATGAATCAACAGACAAGATCACGGGTAGGACATGAAATCCTGAGTCAGATTGAGGACAGACAGGCTTCTGTAATCGTGGTAATAAGTTGGAAGAGTCCATGGAAAAGACATCATTGTTACAGCTAGGAAATCACAAATCGGCCACCCATTGAATCGTCTCTTTGTACAATAATACATACGTGATTTTATGATTGCTGAGGTTTCCACACTTCACAAAACACAAAAGCAGACTGTGGTATGTTTTCTTATATCACAGTTGTAATCTGACAGCTGGGTGATATGTTTTCTCATACAGTCCCATAACTGCACCTGTCGAATACTTTCCTATTGAGTGTTCGTGCCTGCATGCACGTCTCTGTGCATGTGTATGTGCATCTGCGTGGAAAGAGAGGGAGAGAGAGACCTTGGTAGAGCGGTTGCATTCATTAGAAACCTTCTTATGCATTAGCACATCTACCGTTGATAGAGATATAGAGCTCCTTATTTGGTGTTTGCAGGTGTAATATGATAATAGAACATTTCAAAGATATGTAAACAAGTCATGTGATCATTAATGATATAGGTTATTTATTAATATGAAATGACTTAAGTTATAGAAGTTGCTGAGGAATCAGAATGCTCCTCCGTAGTGAGTCATTAGGCAAGTTATCGATACATTATGATTCAAAAGCAATAAGACATCCTGATTATGACACAAATTCAACAGTCAATGCTATAGGGGAGCACAAATTGCCTAGCACACATACTATTTCTTCGATGCAAGGAACATTGACCAGACAAGCCTAGGGCACAGAACTACAGATCATTGCCAGCACATTGGAGCAGGATTGACTTGTTGTCCAACACGTGGAAGCCACATCAATTTCCACCAAAGTGGGCTAGAACTTTAAACACCTTGCAAAAGTCTATGCCGAGTTTGGATGCATGTACAAGCACTACATAAAGCAAGCTTATACACATTTGCTGCGATTCTCCCTACCAAGTGCCAACATGAACAGAGTTCTGCCTATTTTTGGCCAAAAAGGGCACACATTCATGAAGCTAACATTTTCTAAAAAAGCAGCATTTTGCTTCCATCACTGATAAGCCCCTCTTGAGCAGCACCTTATTAGCACATTCATATGGTGCCTAGTAACAGTAATGTTATCAGCAACTAACTGAACTAGACCTTTTAACCATTGGGAGAAAACTTTCATCAATGCTTCACTGCTAGATATTATCCCAATCTCATGATAAACACCTAAACCTAATTATTTCATCATATAACAGATAACTAGAAGGGGGAGGTGAACCCTTCGATGTGATATTCTCTTTGGGACTTGGGAAGAGAGATTCAAAACTCTCCAAAGAAATTATTACCTAAATATCTTTTCAAATATTGCTGCCCCTAGCTTTCATTAGTGTCGCGGTTCATGTCGGAGTTTGTGGCCTTTAAAGGCCTGGACACTTGGTTTTTTGACAAAAGCTCTTCACATATTCCCGGTTTATTTTTATTTTTCTATTTTTGACAAGTAACTAAGTTGCATCAATGATGTCAAAATCTACAATTTATTTAGTGCGACAAAACACACCACCAAGAATAGGTCATTGCAAAATGGGTACAACAATGGCTACTAATCAGTAACAAGGGCTGGACTGGGGCTACGCAAAATTTGGGAAGTTTTAAAACATACAAAAGATGTGCAGTGCAGACCTAATACAGCGCCAATGAGGAGGGGCAATTCGTTTCACATGGAATGCTCTAAAAGGGCAAATGGAAGGCCCAAAAAGACATGGATGGAAGTAGTGAGAAGAGATATAGTGACTTGTGGTCTAATTGACGATATGAGCCTGGATAGAGCAGAATGGCGAAACAAGATTCATGTAGCCGCCACCATATGGAACAAAGGATTCTACCAGAAGCTAGTACCTGCAGAGAACAATGTTATTTGTAAAGTCTTCCTTTGTCAGGGGGATAACCCAAGATGGGCCAAAAAGGTTCAGAAAATATGCCCAAATGATGGCTGATTGGGGACACAGCAAAAAGAGGTAGGGGTAGGATTCCTCTTTGGTACCACACATGGCAAATCTACTGGATAGATGCAACCCTCTTTTTTTCACTTTGTCCACTGTTAAAACTATGCCCAAAATGGAAAGCCAAGAGAAGCTTGCACTTTAGCTGGGACTGAGGGGAACCAAGCTCTATTTTATGTCACAGGATTGGGGGTGAAGATTGTCAGGGTTTTGAAGAAAGAAGAGGCTGAAAAAATCCATTTGGGAATGGGGCCCAAACTATTCTGTCAGCACGCAAAAGGGGTAAGAAAAAAGCCTCTACCCGAGCAACAAGGGAAACAAACTGCTAGGCCTCAGTCTCCATGAAGTCTTAGCAGAGGAGAGATGACCAACTGTACTGTCAACCACTCAAGAAGCATAGTCAGCTATCAAAGCCTCCCTATTTATAGTAGTGTAGTAGAAAGCAAAGACGGATACATCAAGGGTTTGATCTCCAAGCCAGAGGTGCATCAAGAATCTAGTACAGTTCTCAGACTAGATTTGTACTCATGCATGCTATATTTGTATGTATGCAAGCATGTTATATTTATAGAACACTTTCAGAATGGGTGGAGTGCTAGACTACATTGATGAAAGAGGCTATGTAAGCCTACCCTACTTATATGAAAGAGGCATTATGGTAGGTGAGCCTACTTGGATAAAAGAGGTCACTTGAGATGAGCTTTACTTGGGTAAAAGAGACCATTAGATCAAGCATGAGTAGCCTCGCTCTACTTAGATGAAAGAGGCCTTTAGAGCTGAAATCTATTTGGGTGAAAGAAACCATCAGAGCCAGTTAGAGTTGTTCCCAATTCCTATCTAGGACCTAGTGGGCCCATCACTCTCGCTTTGGTGGCGGAGATATGTTTGGGACAGTCAAATCTAAATGTTTAGGATTTGAATTCTGAATAGAAATATAATTCTAATTATAGTTATGAGAATCAAATTAGAGACACAAGATTCTGCGTAAGGTTCTATGAACATTACTTAGAATTAGCAGAGTTTTTGGAGTCAGAATCCTCCTAGAGATAATAGTTCCATGATGGCTGGCGTAACGATGGATGGTAGAGATCAACCCTTTCACTCCATCAATCTCCTAATACAAGTACCCGGCTAACTCACTTTCTCTATGTTTTAGGCATGTTTCACACCCTAGGTGTTGCTGGTAACAGAAGTTTCCTATCTCTACTTAAATCTCTCAAACAATGAGCTAGAAGAACTCAAAATCCTATCTCTAACTCTCTCTTTAGCAAGAAAGCATGTATGACATAAAGGGTAAACTTTACAGTTTATAGAGAGATCTATATAGGTAGAAATAAAATAAGTGAACTAGCCTCCTGTAAGGTGTCCCATCAATCCAAGGGGATTGTATGGGCTATGCAAAGTCCTAGAAGTTGGTTCAAGGCAAATTTCTAGGTACTTGATCTGTGGAGTTTTCCTATTTCTGCAAAACCCGTTTGACGACAGGGCAACAACTTCTCTAGGGCCAAGGCATGTTCTTCCTTAATGGTTTTGTGGCTACTTTCTTGTGTTAAAATTTTAGGGCAGGCATGTGTAAGACCAAGATGTGGCAGGGGCTTTAATAGAAGTCGTGCAGCAAGTTTGCTGAAAACATTAACATTTGCATCCTGTATCACTTGGTCATTGCCCCTCATTTTGGGCTATCAAAAGCATGGATTTTAGGGTACACATATTTCCTATTTAAAATATCCAGCTTCATAGTCTTATTACCTTTGACACTGAAGATGTCACCCCGCCTTCCCCAAAAGAGAAAAAAGAAAAGAAAAGTTATATATGAAGAATATAAGATTGAAATAATTTAACAAAAGTATGCATGGCGAATGGAGAGAAAGGCGAAGGTACAAATGAGTGCATTATAAATATTGGAAAGGATGAACGTACGAACCTGAATAAATGCAAACCAACAATAGGATCGGATTCAAGCTTTAGGTCACTGAGCTTTCCCAGAGTACCACATTCACCAACTTCTGTTGAAGCACACTCCTTTCCATTATATGCATCAAGCACCTCAATCTGCTTTGTGCCCCCATAGCAAATTCGATCATATAAGTGCATTAACAAGTTGGGAAAGGTATCAGCATATCTACACTGAAGCAACTTTAAAAAATGTACAGAAAAAGTAGACGGATATACCTTACCAGTTTTTCTTGCAACAGCCAAAATCTGCACAAAAGTTTCCAAAATTTAAAAAATAACCAAGTGGAGCAAGAACATGTATTTTAGTAGAAAGAATGACAATAATCTTTTGCTACAATAAGCTAGTATGTATTCAATTATTTGGGAGCTTTACTAGCTTGCTAAGTAATCAATAGTTGCAATACAAATCAATAATAGCAACATAAATTCTATGAGATACAATAGCAACTCAGGCATATATCTGCATGAGAAAACAAGCAAATTGGCAAGCTTTTGACAAAAAGGACTTTTAAGTAGAAGACCACCAATAACATGTGCTACACTACATTGAAAGAATAACATATTCAGTTCTATTTATTCAATTTTAGTGAGTAATGTCTTAATTTACATAGGAATACATAATTTTCATACCAATTCTAGAAATTGCAAGTGCAAGCAGAGCATACATCCACGAGAAATAGAAAACAAATCCAAATGATCAAATTTTCATCATGTCGATGATATGTTGAAGCTGTGCGCTTGCAGTTCATTAAGCTATATATCATTTTTATTTTATTCAGGTAAATTATATTCTGGCTATCGTATTTTTACCAATAGTTCAAGGTCATCTATAGGGCTATGTTACATTGCAATTCTTTTATTCCTATACATGCAAAAGAACAAGTAAACCACCATAACCTGTAAAAATTTGAAGGAATCTTTCTAAAGTGGGTAAGTAAAATGCAAACCCGAAATTAATACTTAAGATAATAAAAAATATAAAAAAATTGGATTCAGCCATAATGCTTAGTCCAAGAAGTTTCTAAAGCGTTAAATATAATAATGAATATAAAATTAAAGCACTAGAGAGAGACGGAGAAAAAAAACCTTGATTTCTCAACACAGCAGATTTCTCCATATATCGGATTCAATTTGCTAATAAAACAGAAAAATAAATAAAAAATAAAAAATAATATATATATATATATATATATATATATATATATATATATATATATATGACCAAAATCATAGGGAGAAAGAAATTAGGGTTAGCAAATCAGTAACAAGTTACTTACTGGTTTAGAGTTATGAATGGAAAGGGAAGAGGCAAGCACAGAGAGACGAGGATCAGGCTCACCCCATCTCTCCACAACTTGGGGAGCTCCTCTTTCAGCACGACCTTCAACAACTGCAACAAAACCCAAACCCAGAAAAAAGTTGGAATACGATCCTGAAAAAAGTAAGAGAGAGAGGTTTTGGAGGTATTTAGTTTGGTGAAGGAACATACCTTTGACTAGGCCCAGAACATCGGTGGATAGAGCTCTGAGAGGAGGACAACCAGGGGACTCGACTGCACTGGTGCGGGGCATCCTTGCTTTCCTTCGCTGCCTCTGTGCGCAGAGACTCGATGATAACCAACCCTCAAAACCCCAGTACCTTCCAGCCTCTTCTTTTGCACTTAGGCAAGGGGTTTTGTCGCGGTCGATGTTTGAAAATCCGGATATCAAACCCGGAATGGTCACCCTAAATACCGATTAGGACAATTGAATCGGCCATCGGGATGGTTTGGATCCCACTTTTGAAAATTTTAAAAGAACACGTAGAATTTTTTAGAAGTACAGCTTTTTAGGCTTCCAAAAAATTAGTATTGTATAATATTTTTCAAAAATATGCAAGTACTAAGAATATGTCTCATGTCTAAGTGTTTATTGTCTACTACATTTATTTTATCATCAAATAGTGAATTTATAATAAATAAATAAATACTTTTGGAAATTAAGAAAAGATTGAACTATGAGAGCAAAATAAATATTTTTGAAACAGAAAAAATATTTTGAGGCATGGATGTGGACGAAGATATTGACATAAATAAAATATTTATTTAATCAACTTGGGATTCCAAATCAATTGGGGAAATAAACTAACAATTTATTTAATTAAGAAGTCTAAGTATATTGTAGAAGACAAATAGTGTAATAATATAATGATTAAATAAAGGGATTGTATATAATGGGACCATTTACCTTTGGAATAGGGAGGCCACAATTACTTACAAACATCCGATGTGAAGTTTGATAGCTTCCATGTGTCACAAAGTTTGAGAAAAAATCTTTTGAACTTTGAGCTTGATCAATAAAATAAATGTAGCCACCCAATTTCACATCTAATGATTATGATTATTGTAACCACCTTGTATCAAAAGTAAATGGTCTCATCATATACTTTCCCTTAAATAAAAATAAATATACGATAAACATTTGCAAGGTTTCTTTGAAGGTAGAGTTTGAAAAAGGGAAGAGGAGAGAGGAAAATTTTGAATTTGGAGAGAGAGAAGAGGGGGGAAGAGGGTGGTTTTGATAAGGGAGTAGCGGACTATTTGAGAAGGTGAGCGTAGTTAAAAGAGCTACAAGAGAAGAGGATTGCAAAGTCAGCAAGCTTGGGTAGAGCATGATGTAGGGGTGGTACAGATGTTTTTCGCTCTGGTTTCGATTGATCAAGAGCTGTGGAACAATGGTCTTTTTGTTGTTAAGAGCTGTGTGGTGGGTTCCTTTTCACTTCCCTCCAATGACTTATTTGGTCTTGGAGTTTGGGCCAATAGAAGGTAGCCTCTAAACTACATTATACAAGTGAAGATTATTAGAGAGAATACAGTTGCTTCTGTGCTTCATTCTGAAGTGGATGTTAGTCATGCGCTGCGTTTTAGATTCCCAAGAGTCCGAGGTAGACTCCTCTCCTTGGATCTAGGGAAACCATAAGATCACTCGTCCTCCTTGGATCTATGAAAACCATAAGATCACTCGTCCTTGGCTCAGAGAGTTTACTCCTGGGTGAGATTTTGGGATATTCCTTTTCATGTCTGGAAGCTATTGGTCATCAAGTGTTTAGCGAATAGTTATCGTAAGTATTGTGATCTGGATTGGAAGTCCTTTGTAGGTGTTAACCAATGCTCGGTCAGGGTTAAGGTCTGGATGGTGGTGGGCCAGCCTCTCCCTACAACTGTCCAGTTATGTGTGGGTATGGATATTTTTCTTATTAAAGTTTCGGCTAATGATAAGACTTCTATGTCCTCCTCGATGATGGATGGTCTGCATTCTAGGAATGTGGTAGATGGCAGGGAGGCTACCTTGCATCGTAATGGTGGGGTGACTGTGCAAAAGGGGGTTGAACCCAAATAGCCAATGGATGGGAATTCTGGTGGCCATCGTCAGAATCATCATTTCAAACATAAGATCACTAGTGGAAAATTTTTTAATTTACCGGTTACTAATTTGAAAAGGAGATCAGTGTCGATAGGTAAACTGTATGATTTTACTGGTAATTTTTCAAGAGATGTGCCTTTTAAGGAGACTTTGATTGCAAAAAAAAAAAAAAAGGGATTGGGCTCCACTAGTGATTCTTCTAAATTGGTAATTGTTGTGGTTTTTAGGGAGCATGAGGAGCCTTTATTTGGGGAGATTCCAGCTACTTTGAAAGGGAGTCAGTTGTCGTTGAAAGTTCAAATTTTGAATCGAAGGGAGCGGTCATTGATCTTAAGAATGGTAGTCATGCAGGTTCACCACACAGGGTGTTTGGATCCTGTAAATCTGGGGATGAGTTCGACAACGCTGACTGGCCACGTGGCTTAGGGTATTGATATTTATCTTGAATTCTTAAATACCTAATTTTAAGGGATTTGTTTCCTCTAATTTAGGTTTCTATTTATTTGGGTAAAGCCTATTATTTAAGATCTAAGTTTATGGATAAGTCCTACTTGGATTAGGATAGAGCATTAGGTCCACATGGATAGGGATAAAGTTCTTTGTTAATAAAGTTAGGAGAGTTGAGATTGGTTTGACGTACTTGTTTTGGGGTTTTATTCTCTTTATAAAAAGATGTTTTTCTAGAGAGAGAAAGTGCGTGTGGAAAAGTAGGCCATACGTATGTGCACTTTTGGGTTTGTCCTCACTTGTAGATAGAGAAAGTGCATAAAGAAAAATAGAGAGAAACTTTGGGGGTTTTTTACAGAGAGCGAAAATTGTAGAGAATATGGCATTGTGGAAGATTGAGTCTCTGGTTCTCTCAAGTAAATTGTCTTGTAATTTTTATTTTTATTTTTATCGTCTTCACCTGTGGATGTAGTCACAATTGTGACGAACCACCTAAATCCTAGTGTTCTTTTTTCTGTTATTTATTTTCTGCTTTATTTTTGTTGCTTGTTGCTTGTTTTTTATGTCAATTCTTTTTCTCATACTTTATTTGCCAAAAAATTAACCTATCGGGTTTAGAGCTTCTGCGCACAACAAGTGGTATCAGAGCCTGGTTTGGGGTTGTCGATATGGCAGTAAAAGTTTTGAATCCAAAATTCGAGGTAGAAAACTTTGATGGCAAAAATAATTTTGGAATTTGGCAAATTAATATTCAGGATATGCTAGTGCAACAAGGTTTACATAAAGCTCTGAAAGGCAAGTCGAAGAAACTAGAATCCATGTCTGATGAGGACTGGGAAGACTTAGATAAGAGGGCTATGAGCATTATTCAATTGTGCTTATCGCTCGAAGTGTTATTTAATATTGTCAATGACGATTCAGCATCAAATATTTGGTCGAAGCTTGAGAGTTTGTATATGACGAAGTCCCTCATAAATCGATTGTTTTTTAAGCAAAAATTGTACACCCTGCGGATGGATGAAGGTACAAATATCCATGAACACCTGAATTATTTTAATAAAATTATTTGCGAATTATTGAATATTAGTGTTAAGATGGATGATGAGGATAAGGCCATAATTCTATTATCATCACTCCCTCATTCATATGAATATCTAGTGACAACATTGCTCTATGGAAAAAATACCATAGAGATGGAGGATGTAATTTCGACTCTTCTCTCTAACAATTTGAGAAAGAGACAGTATAATGCTTAGCCACATGCAGATGGTCCAGTGGCTAGAGGGAGATCTGTTGAGAGAAGTGGAAAGAGACACGAAAAACAAGACTCGTCTAGATCCAAATCTAGATCAAGAAAAAGTAATATTTATTGTTATTACTACAAGAGAAAAATGGCATGTTAAGAATCATTGTTAGAAACTCATAGGGAAAGAAAGATGAACTTCTGAAGCAGTCAATACAGTCGATGGAAGCTCGATAAGTGGAACAAATAATATGTTGTCAGTCTCGACAAATTGCGACAACTTTAAAGACTCGTGGGTTCTTGATTCTGAACGTTCCTATCATATGTGCCCTCTTCGGGATTGGTTCGCCACATCTAAGAGCATTGATGGGGAATCAATTTGATGGGGAATGATGCAACTTGCAAGACCATTGGTGTTGGGATAATTACTATTAAAAGGTATGATGGAGTTATTAGAACCTTGGCTGATGTGAGATACGTTTTAGATTTGAAGAAAAATCTTATTTATTTGGGTACTTTAGACTCCAATGGCTGCAAATTTGCTAGAGAATGTGGAGTTTTAAAGATTTTTAAAGGTGCTCTGGTTGTGCTAAAAGGCAAGAAGATCAAATTGAATTTATAAGTGCTGCTTGGGAATACTATTATAGATAGAGCAACAATTTCTGCATCTAATGATTGTGATTCTAACTTGACTTAGTTGTAGTATATGCGATTGGGCCATATGGGTGAAAAAGGTTTAGTATAACTTAACAAACACAAATTGATCAATGATGTGAAGAAGTGCAAGTTGGACTTCTGTGAGCACTATATTTATGGTAAGCAGTGTAGGATACAGTTTCGCACGTCAGAACATACCACAAAAGGTATTCTTGACTATATTCATTCAGATATTTGGGGCCCTGCATCGGTTGTGTCAAAAGGTGGATCCCTATATTTTGTTTCTTTCATAGATGATTTCTCTAAGAATGTGTGGATTTACACATTAAAGAAAAATACAGATATATTTAACACATTCAAGCAGTGGAAAGCAATGGTTGAAAGGCAGACTAGAAATAATGTCAAGTGCTTGAGGACTGATAATGCTAGAGAGTACACTTCAACGGAGTTTGTGAATTTTTGCAAGAGTGAAGGAATTGTTCATCACTTGACCACTCCAAAGACGCCGCAACATAATGGAGTTGCTGAGCGCATGAATATGACACTTCTAGAGAAGGCCCACAACATGTTGAGTAATGCTGGTTTGTCAAATGACTTTTGGGCTGAGGCGATCAATACGATGTATTACCTCGTCAACAGGTCACCATCTACAATAATAGATTACAAAACACTATAAGAGGTATGGTCCGATAAACCTGCTGTTTATTCTCATTTAAGAATTTTTTGTTGTCCTCTTTATGTTTATATGAATGATGATAAGCTAAGTCCAAGGTCAAAGAAGTGCATTTTCCTTGGTTATGCGAATGGGTTAAGGGTTATAGAATGTGGTGCCCAAATCTTAAATCGTCTAAGTTTATTGTCAGATGTGATGTTAAGTATGATGAATCTGTCATGTTAATAAAGCACATTCAAAGTGGTGCAGTTGAGGTGGAGTTGACAACTTCATAAAATACTCCAAATTATGTGCTAGAAATTCCCTGTGAGAGAGTGAAGGAAAATGTTGACCATGAGGAGGTCATTGAACTACTCCACTTGAGGAAGAGCCTCAGTTTGGAAAGGGAAAGAGAATAAAAAAGCCAGTTGTGAGGTACGGTTTTGAGGACATGGTGGCTTATGCATTGGCTGCCACAAGCCAAGAGCCATCAACTTTTAAGGAAGCTATACATGATAATGATAGTATCAGGCGCAGTGAAGCCATGGATGAAGAAATATAATCTCTTCAAAAGAATCATACTTGAGATCTTGTAAAGTTGCCTAAAGGAAAGAGAGCCATTTATTGTAAATGAGTTTATAAAAAGAAAGATGGGTCACTTGAGACTGGTAGTGATCGATTTAAGGCACGTTAGGTTGCAAAGGCTATGCGTAGAAAGAAGGTATTAACTATAATGAGATTTTCTCCCCTGATGTGAAGCACACTTATATTCGGGTTTTATTAGCCAATGTTGCATTGTTTGATTTGGAGTTAAAGTAGCTTGATGCCAAGACTGCATTCCTTCATGGAGAGTTAGAAGAACAGATTTATATGACTCAGTTAGAAGGGTTTGTTGTTAAAGGAAATGATGACCATATCTGCACGTTGAAGAAGTCGTTATACGGCCTAAAGCAGTCTCTTAGGCAGTGGTACAAACGTTTTGATACATTCATGATTGTACACGGGTATGTCAGAAGTAAGAATGACAATTGTGTATATTTTATTAAATTTACCGAGGGTTCGTTCATCTATTTATTGATTTTATGTGGATGATATGCTTATTGCTGCAAATAATTCTTTAGAAATCTGTAAATTGAAAACTCAGCTTGCTAGAGAATTTGAAATGGAAGATTTTCAAAGATTTAGGTTCAGCAAAGAAAATTTTGGGTATGGAGATTCGTAGAGATCGAAAGTTGGGTAAATTATGGCTATCTCAGAAGGAGTATATTGAGAAGGTCATCACTAGATTCGGGATAAAAAATTCAAAGCCCGTGGGTACTCATCTTGCTGCAAATTTCATATTGTTGGCAGCATTATCTCCAAGTTCAGATGCTGAAAAGAAATACATGTCACGTGTTCCCTATGCAAGTGCAGTTAGAAGTCTTATGTATGCAATGGTTTGCACTTGTCCAGATATTTCTCATGCCATTAGTGTTGTTAGCAAGTATATGGTTAATCCAGGAAAAGAGTATTAGCATGCGGTGAAATGAATTATGCGTTATCTAAAGGGTACATCAAATGTAGGTCTGATATTTGATAGAGATAGCAAGTTTGGTGACAAGGTTGTTGGTTATGTTGATGCTGACTTTACAGGTGAATTAGACTGTAGGATATCTACTACAGGTTATGTGCTTACACTTGTAGGAGCTCCAATCAGTTGGAGGTTGATGCTACAAACTATTGTTGCCTTGTTTATGACTGAAGCAGAATACATGATTGTTACTGAGGCAGTAAAAGAGGCCATTTGCCTTAGATGGCTTCTAAGCGATTTGGGCTTACGACAGGATGTGACTGTCATTTATTATTACAGTCAGAGTGCAATACATTTGGCGAAGAACTAGGTATATCATGCAATGACGAAGCATATTGATGCCAGATACCATTTTATTCATGAGATCATAGCTAAAGGTGATATCTTGTTCTGAATATTGACACCAAGAAGAATGTTGCAGATATATTGACAAAGTCGGTTCCATTATAGAAGTTCAAGCTATCCTTGGACTTGACTAATGTGTTGCCCAAGTGATCACCTGTGGAGGCACGTGTGGAGAAAACGGTCGATGTGAATTTCTTTTGAAATTCAAGCTAAGGTGGAGATTTGTTGATATTTATCTTGAATTCTTGAATTCCTAATTTTAAGGGATTTATTTCCTCTAATTTAGGTTTCCTATTTATTTGGGTAGTGCTTATAATTTAAGATCTAAGTTTTTGGATCAGTTCTACCTAGATTAGGATAGACCCTTAGGTCCACATAGATAGGGATAAAGTTCTTTGTTGATAAATTTTTTGGGGCTTTATTCTCTCTATAAAAATACGTTTTTCTCGAGAGAGAAAGTGCGTGCGGAAAAGTAGGCCATACATAGGTGCACTTTTGGGTTTGTCCTCTCTGGTAGAGAGAGAAAGTGCATAAAGAAAAATAGAGGGAAACTTTGGGGGTTTTACAGAGAGAGAAAATTGTAGAGAAAATTGCTTTGTGGGAGATTGAGTCTCTAGTTCTCTCAAGTAAGTTGTCTTGTAATTTTCTTTCCTTGATTTAGTAAAAAACATCGATCGTCTTCGCCTGTGGATGTAGACATAATTGTGACGAACCACGTAAATCCTGGTGTTCTTTTTTCTGTTGTTTATTTTCTGTTTTATTTTTGTTGCTTGTTTTTTTTGTCGATTTTTTTTCTCATACTTTATTTGACAAAAAATCAACCCATTGGGTTTAGAGCTTCTACGCACAACATAGGGAGGCCTTCCGTGGAAGGTATCCACAATCCCTTGGAAAATGCACCATTGTCCTTGATGGCGGCAACCTTCCCTATCGCTTTTCCACCTTCTCACTGAAATCTACTCATTCATATTCTTTGAAAGGCCCATCTCTTGAGGAGTCCCTTTTATTGAAGAGTTGCTTGCTAGGAAAGGTGCCAGTTTTGCTTTCCAATATTAGCATCCTTTGCCATCAAGACTACCTTGAGGCATTGTGGTTGTTGTGCTTTGTGATTATCAAAGATAAGATAAAAATTTTACCTCATAAGCATGCTGCCAAAATGGAGCCACCTGCTACCCCTAGACCTATGTTTGAACCCTCTTGAAGTTGATCCCATGGCTATCATCCTAGTTGAATCTGACGACGATGCGGTGCCTATTGAATCCATGGTTGATGAACAGTTATGAGAGAATGAGGGGGAGAAGGAAGATTTCTACGATGCTCAGCGTGCCCTGGTGGAGTTGGCTACTCAGGACTCGTTGGATGTTCAACCGGTGGTGGAGCCTCCTTTGATGTTGCCTGATGTGGAAGATATTAATCAGAGTATGGTTGAAGAAGAGAAGTTAGAAGAAAGTAATGTGGGTAGGATGTTCAATGATATGGGGACTAACTTTGAAGTTCCCCTCGGGGTTATCTACAATGAATTGAAAGAAAAGAAGAAAGCCATAAAGGAGGCTGAGGCATCAAAGAACAGGGCATTGATGGATGATTCTGGTCCACATAAGACCCCTGCTAGAAATGGTGGTAAAACAAAGGCTAAAGGTGTCACAAAACCCTTTAGGTCATCCATTAGACAAGCTTCGAGGGGTATTTCCCGTGGTCGCATTCCAGTGACATCAGTTGCTGCAGTGGATGAGATTGCATTGGTGGATCTGTATAGTGACTCCTCCTCTTCAGATACTTCGACAGATGCCACAATGGATTCTTCAGACTCTGCTACACTTAAGGAGGCCCCGACGCTCGAAGAAATCTATTTCAAACCTTGTGTTGACGGTCCAGGTGTTTCATCCTCTAACCCTTTTTAATGTTTCTTTTCTCTTGGAATGTGAGGGGCCTTGGGGATCCCAGAAGAAAACATTATGTTTCTCTTTTAGTTAGGAAGTTTTGACCAACTGTTCTCATTTTGCAAGAGAACAAACTTCCCTATCCCTAGATTTCGGGGTTAGGGAAATTTGAGGCCTAAGGGCAGTTACCTTTTTTGGTACTGATGATGTGGGGGTTGCTACCTTTTTTGGTACTGATGATGTGGGGGTTGCTACCTTTTTTGGTACTGATGATGTGGGGGTTGCTAGTGGTTTATGGATTTTGTGGGACCCTCTTATTATCTAGAAATTTGATTCTGCTTTTAGGGATAGACTTCTTTTGGTGGGTTTTCGGGGGGTCTATGCTGGGTTTTTCTTGGGGTTTATTAAATGTGCATGGGCCACATATTTATGCTTTAAATGAATTGTTTGTGAATGATATGGCTGAAATTCTGTATAGCTATAATATTCCTTTTTGTATTGGGGGTGATTTTACCCTCATTAGGTGGTTGGATGAATCTTTATCTGAGGGATCTATACCTACTGCCATGAGGTTTTTTAATCGTTTTATTGAAGGGAATTCTTTGATGGATTTTCCTATTTTGGATGCATTTTATACTTAGTCAAATGGTAGCTTGTCTCATTTGTCGATGTCAAAGTTAGACAGATTTCTAGCCTCTATTAGTTGGGTGGATGCTTTTCTGTTAACATCGGTTAGAGTCCTACCTCGTCTATCTTCGGACCATATGCCCATTCTTCTCCAAACAGCCTGTTCTAGTGGGAGAGCTAAGCCTTTTCGTATGGAGATTAGGTGGCTCAAGGAGGTTGTTGATTTAAATCTACTTAGGCTAACACAATTACTTTTGGTTCTATGGATTTTCAAATGCATAAAAAACTTCTCAATATTAAGCATAGGCTGATCTTATGGAAGAAAGATAATAAGTTTAATATGAATGCCAATATTGAGGCGATTTTGTTAGTTATTGAGTCCATTGATTACTCTGCTCAAATCAATGGAGTCTTAACAAAGGATTTGGTGACCGAAAGAAATACTAATCTTAAGGACATTGGTGACTTTCCAAGAATGGAGGAGATCTATTGGAAGCGGTGACATAGGTTCAAGTGGCTTATGGAGGGTAACTTAAATACAAAGTACTTTTATGCTATTGCTAGTGCGAGGAGAATATAAAATAATATTTCAAGCTTGTCTATACATGGTGTGGATGATGATAGCAATAGAGTAGAGTTGGCAATCATTAATCATTTCAAAAAGGCCTTTTCATCGGAAGTAAGATTTACTCATAGGCTAGACAAAGTTCTTTTTAACGTTCTTTCGGTTGATACTTCGTAAAACTTGGAAGCATTGGTATGTATGAGAGAAATGAAATGAGTTGTCTTTACACTTCCAGGTGATAAAGCCCTCTTTTCTTATTCCAAAAGTTTTGGGATCTAGTGAACGTGGAGCTCTTGGAAACAGCTAGGGGTTTTTATTGAGGGGGAGCTTAGTGGGTAAATTTGACCTTCATTTCCCTGATTAAAAAAAAAATCACAATTATAGTGTTATCTGATCTTCGACCTATTAACCTTCTCACAAGTCTGTATAAGATTATTGCCAAAATCTTGTCAGAGAGGTTAAAAAGGGTAATTCCATTGATTATTTTTTGTCCCCAATCAGCTTTCATCCAAAGACCACTTCATCACATACAATGTGTTGGTGGCACAAGAATGTGTTCACTCCAGGGTGTTGAGTCAGTTATCAGGTGTAGTGATTAAATTGGATATGAAGAAGACCTACGATAGAGTTTTGGTGATAAATGGAGGAATTGGATTTTTGGTTGTTTATCATTGACCCATTTCTTTATTCTTATAAATGGCAATTCCAAAGGTCTTTTCCTCCAGGGGTTTGTGCCAAGGTGACCCTTTGTCCCCACTTCTATTTATGATTTTATGTAAAATGTTTTAGTTTGATGATAAAAAATGTGGAGAATACAGGTAACTTTGAGGGATTCTAGGTGGGGATTAACGAGCGTAGTGTCTCTCTTATCTAATATGCTAACGACACACTTATTTTTTGCCAAACTAATATTGACCAAGTTTCTAACATTGCTCGTTTCTTAAGTTATTGCGCGGTAGCTGTGGGTTTGAAAGTTAATTTGATAAGACTGTCCTTGTTGGTATTAATTGTAGTGAGGGGTTGGTGAAGGAATTAGCTAATGCCATGGGTTGTAAACTGGGCTCTTTTCCCTTTACTGATTTGAGGATTTCAATATCTAATGATTGGGTTCCAATTTCAGTTTGGGATACAGTGTTGTAAAGGGTTCAAGTAAATTTGGACTTGTGGACGTTGAAATATTTATCTTTGGGGGGTAGAGTTACTCTTTTATGCTCTTGCCTAGCCAATTCACCCATTTATCAGATGTTAGTTATGGAGATGCCTGCTTCTATTGTTGAAAAAATAGAGAAATTGGTGAGAGGCTTCCTATGGGGATCGGATGAGAGGCTTATATATCAGATATGGTATCATATTCTCTCTCATAAGTATGATATGGATATGCATGATTTGTGGATTAGGGGAGGTGGTGGTAGTGACTGTCGTTCTGTTTTTTAACGGGCTATTTATCTATGTAAACTGCTGCTCCATCACAATATTAGGTGGCTTGTTAGTAATGGCTACAATATTTACTTCTGGCACTAAAAATGGCTTGCAGATCGACCATTAAAATTGCTTTTCTAAATATTTATAATAGGATGGTGCATCCTAACGCCAAAGTCTCAGAGTTGTTTGAGTTTAGGGGTAATGAAGTGGTGTGGGAAATTCATTTTCAATATAATAGATTTAACGAAAACACCATCTCTAATTACCTGGCTTTTTTGGAGTTGTTAAATCAGGTGTTTATTCCTAGGGGTGTTGTTGATGAAGTGGTTTGAGATATCAAATCAAATGGCATGTTTTCGATAAAGTCAGTCTACCGTCTTCTCTTCTATGATCGAGTTAGATGGTCTCTACCCCAAGTGGCTATTTTTTGGAAGTGGCCTATCCTTCATAAGGTTCAAGTATTCTTTTGGTTGGCTGCCCAAAATAAGATTCTAACTATGGATCTAATTAAGAGGGTGAAGATTTTAACTAATATTTGCTTGATGTGTAAAGAGCAAGGTGAATCAAGGGCCCATCTGTTTTTACACTTCCCTTTCGTTTCAAGGATTTGGTTTGGTTCCTTCTGGGTTTGGGAATATCTATGACTATGTCCGAAAGTGTCTTCGGTGTGCTGCCAATCTTGCTTTTCCCCATCTCCTTAAGGCTGGTAAGAAGGTGTAGCAAATTACTTTAGCTTCGATTTAGTGGGAAGTGTGGAAAGAAAGGAACTTAAAAACATTTGAGGGTGTTTGTTTGCCTTATTATAAACTCCTCAATGTCATTAAGCATACAATCTGGTGTTGGTTCTCTGTTATATCTGAGGGATAAGGTATCATCGAAGTGGATGTGGCTCTAAATCTGGATAATCTTTATCGAATAACTTTGTTAAGTATAGACTGAGATCATTGTGGATCCCACCTTCTATGGGAGGCTTAAAACTTAACTTTGATGATAGCTCCTTTGGGAATCCTGGTGTGGCAGGTTTTGGTGGGGTAGTGAGAGATTGGAATCGAGGGATTATATTTTCATATGTTGGTCCAGCTGGAGAGACTACTGCTAACCATGCTGAGCTTCTTGCTCTGCTACAAGGGTGGATGATTTATCGTGACAAAAATCTGGGTGCTCCCTTTACTGTTGAAGGAGATTCTTTGTATGTTATTAATTGGTGCAAGAGAGAACAAGGGGTACCATGGGTACTTCGGTCTCTTTAGCTACAAGTTCTCCATATTGCGGATTTGATCCCAATCTCTTTCATCCATGTCTATCGAGAGGCGAATCCTACGTCTTATTCTTTGGCTAAATATGGGGTGTCTTGTTCCACTATTATGGCTGTTGATGATGTAATGATATAGTTGTATTTTTCTTTCATTAATAAATTTGTTAACATTCGTCAAAAAAAATATAAGGGAGTAGTGTACTTCTATTAGGGCCCGTTTGATTCCCTGAGAGTGGATGACTTGGGGAGAAGCCTCGCCCTACATGGTTCCTTATAAATGGGTGCCTTGGGGAGATGTCTCGCCGAGAATTGGTATCTCCCGTGAAAACAATGTAAATAGTAGTATGCATAATTATTATGCATTGCATATAATCTATGCATTATCAAATTAATATAGATAAATTAATTATCATTATAATTTTTATTATAGTATAATAATTTATTTTTAATTATTAATTTCTATCACTATTTATATAATTATAATTATAAATTATACTACTTATTATATATATATTAATAAATACATATTAATTATTATAATTATACATAATTATTATAATATATTAATTATTACATATATTTATACTAACTATTAAGTTTTACTAATTATTATACATAATTAATATATTTATTTTATATATTATAATATATAATTAAATTTATAATTATTATATGTATATATATATATATATATATTATATTAATATGTTAATTATATCATTACTTTGGTAGAATACACATCTCCTGGTAAAATATAGATCTTCATGTTTTGGCCTCGAAGTGTATAAATCTATATTCCACGTATTTTAGTAGAGTATAGATTTCCACATTTTAGGCTTTGACCTCAAAACATGAATACAAATATCCACTTGGAGATTGAAATCCCATCTTTAGACTACATCCAAACTGCAGAAATACATATTATCCATGGAAATGTGTCTCCAAGATACCAATTTCTAGGTAATCTTTAGACTACATCCAAACTGCAGAAACACATGTTATCCATGAATATGTGTCTCCAAGATACCAATTTCCAGGTACCAAATGCCCCCTTTGGAGAAAGAGAGAGAGAGAGGTTTTTATAATAATAGAGTAGCTCATGTCTATTACAAAGATAGGATTGGATGACGTTTGTACAAGGCTTAGGCTTTATAAAAACAAAATAAAACCTCATATCAAATCCTCGTCTAGAGAGCATTTTCGACAAGAGAAATCTCCATGATAATTCTAAAACCAATTTTAACTACTGATAATAAAATTTAAACTAAAAAAATATAAAAATATTGCTGATATGTGAATACTTATTTTTAAAAGCAAAATGGACGGTCTAGATAAGTTGTTACAATAGACATTATTTTTTTTGAAATCTTAAGTTTTTTTATCATATGTAAAAGTTTTCCAAATACTTAGAATTACAATTTTCGATGAATTATGAGGTGAGACTTTACTTATTTTGATTGGGTTGCAGCCTATCAAACTATTTTAGTTTTTAGATTTACTCCTTCATCGAGGCAATTGCAATAAATAGGTCATACATCCAAGGACATAGGCAATCATTCATGCATTTCATGATTGGGCATATAGCGTTTCTCAATTGCATGGATTGTGAGGGTTTTGTCATAAAAAGAATTTGAAATAAAAATAAATATTAAAAAACAAATGCAAAAAAATTGTAAACAACAACCAAAAAAAAAAAAAAAAAATGAAGGGGGGAACTAGCCAATTCTTATTCGAAACAACCCAATTGCTGATATATAGAAGGAAGTGGATATGCTTCCCTTAAAATCGATCGAGATTGGGTGATCCCAATGTGGGTCGATCTTTTTCTAAACCTTGATCGAGTATTATCAAGTTTTCAATTTGGTCCCCATTTTAGCATAAAATTACATTTGAGATTATAATATATTGAATTAAATATATTATTTACTAGAAAAATCATCTAACTAATTAAATAATTTGCACAATTTTAGTTGTTCCAACTCATGATCATTTATATTTTGATTAAAATTTTGAAATTAAAACAAAATTGTTGGTTAATGCTAAATACGTAATCTCTTGTGGGTAATTTAATAAATTTCTCATATGTCATCTCTTAGGTATGTTATACTAAATTTCCCTATTTATCATGACAATTTTTTATGAGAAATTGATTAAATTACTCACAAGAGATTACAAATTTAATAGTTGCCTATATCTTTTGATTTAATTTTAAAGTCTCTCTTTCTCTCTCTCTCTCTCTCTCTCTATATATATATATATATATATATATATATATATATATATATATATATATATATATATATATATATATATATAGAATATGTACCGAGTTAGAATAATGGCAATTAGGCTAAATGTTAAAGGAAAATGTAGAATTACAGATGCACCTGAAAAATCCATCAAAGAATGTTGTTTTAATGTTCAAAAATCATCTAATTAATCATCTCAACATCGAGATGTATGAATATAAAAAACACAAAAAAGATTTTGAGTCTCAGAAATAGTGCATCTTGCAAACACATTATCTAGACCATCCATTTTCATGATTTTCATATATTTATAGATCTACTTGATTTTGACCATTTTTGGACTTTAAAATTTTATAATTAGATATGAAAATATATTTTGAGATAATCTTAAGAATTTTTTACACCAAAATTATATGTTACGATAAAATTTGGACGTGCGCCTTAATTGGATTGTTTAAGGTTGCAACCTTATAGAAACCACACCCAATGTCAAATACTTTATCTCTTTCGATTATTTTGACAAATTTCTCAATTTTTTTGATATTAATGAATCTAAATTCAATTCTACACAATAAAATACTAGTGATATACATGTGTGTTGCACATGTGCTAAATATTAATCATTAAAATAAATTTGATATCATAAATTGGCATATTCGATTATAGGGAGAGTTATAGAAAGAGAGAAAATTTGTTGGATCCATCTTAACATATTGGCTTCTATTAAATAATAATTTTATAATTTAATTGTAATATTTTCTAACCCACTCTAAAATTATTATTAATCATATTAGCAAATTTATTATTAACTTATAAGTAAAATATTATTCAAGAGAATTAGAAAAATAAAAATGTAAAAACATATCATAGAGGTTTGTTAGTTAATAATTAGATGATAACGTCATTCAATATTTTTGTTAACATATGAAATATCACATATTTAATATTTAAAAACAAATAAATTTACAAAATCCATAGATATTCTTAGATATTTTGAAATATGCCAACAATTATAATCCATTATCGAAAACTCAAGACTTCAACTTACAACCAATAGTCACATGAGAACAAACAAACAAAAAAATTTAAGTACAAATTTAGGTTTATCATTTTTCACGCCTCAATTTTTTTTTCAACCAGGTTTGTAAACCCTTCTTCTTCGCATGACACTATCATGAGATGCCCAAACTCGACCCTCAAGTCGCATTTCATAGACTTGGGATAGACCCATCTTTTAATCCCGTGAAGCAAAAGTCAAGAAGATTCTGAGCTGAACCTTGAGGTACAAATTGATGCCAAAGTAATCAAGCTCAAGGCAGCATGTTTCATCAAAGAAGTCAAATACCCAAAATGGCCAGTCAAGAAGAAAAATGTATAATTTGGGTACGTATCGACTTTCGTGACTTAAATGCCGCATATCCAAAAGATGACTTCCCACTTTCATTCACCAATATGCTCATTGATTCGACAACCAGTTGCCAAGCCTTTTCCTTCATGGATGGTTAATCGGGGTATAACCAGATAATAATGGCTCATGAAGATGAAGAAGCTACAGCCTTCTTAACTCCCAAAGGGGTTTTTTGCTACACCGTGATGTTATTTGGCCTAAAAACCACGGGGGCCACTTATCAGCAGGCTATGACCATTGTCCTAGAAGATATGTTGCATGAAGAGGTAGAATACTACACAGATGATCTCGTAGTAAAATCAAGAGAGAGAAGCGGCCACATCCAGAATCTTGAGCTAATTTTTTAGTGGTTCCATCTTCATCAACTCAAGATGAACCCCCTAAAGTGTGCCTTCGGCACACGGTCAGGGAAATTCTTGGGATTTGTTGTCAGGTATGAATGCTTGGAGATTGAGCTTGTCAAGATTACAGCTATTCAAGAGATGACATCTTTAAGGAATTTGCGAGAGCTAGGATCTCTTCAAGGCAAGCTTGCCTACATCTAGAGATTCATCTCTAATTTTTTAGGAAGGTGTAACCCCTTTACTCACCTATTAAAGAAGGATACGCCATTCAAATGGGACGAAGCATGTTAGGTAGCCTTTGAAGACATCAAGACCTATCTCTTAAACCCCTTCGTGCTCTCCACTCCTATTCCTGGGAAGTCCCTCATTTTCTATATGACGGCTCTTGATGAGTTGCTCGGTGCATTACTCGTATAAAATAATGAAGAGGAAAAAGAGACAATCGTGTACTATCTCAGCCGAAGGATACAAGGAGCTGAAGATAACTATTCTCCCATCAAACAGATGTATTTGTCCTTGATCTTTGCAGTTCAAAAGGTTATATACTATTTATTGGTACACCCAATTTGGATTATTTCACGAGCTAACCCTATTAAATTTCTCATGTCGTGCCCTTGTCTATTGGGACGCCTTGCGAAATGGTCACGACTGAGTAGTTATTTTTTGGAAGGTGCATAAGAATAAGAGATAAGGGTATAATTTGTTAGTTGGTAAGTTAAATACTTTGGTGTTAATTGGTAGGGTATTAATTTGTAGGTTCCTTTTATTAGGAAAATATGTATTTATTGGGGTGATGTGGTTATCCAAGGAAGTAAAGGAAATAGAGTTATAAAAGGAGGTGGAACGTACCATGTAATGGAATTAATTATTAGTTAGTGAAAAAAAAAGTACTTTGTAGAGAGTGAGAGCCTTTTATGGGTCTTTTTTTTTCTCTTTTGTTTATGGGCTCATCCTGGACGACTCGGATCTGCACATTTGTTCATTTCGCTTGCGATTTTCTTTTTGATTTTTATTTTTTTTTCTAAAACGGGGTTGTTTTTGTCGGGTATTGGTTGCCGATAATTTTGTTCTATGTCACCGTGGCGCTTGAGAAAAAATTGGATCATTATTATGGATCAATGTGCTTTATTTCAAATTTCTTTTCTGCATCTATATGAGGAGTCAAATGAAATTGCGGATGATATTGCAAAACGAGGAGTTAAGCTACTGTCTCTTGTTTCTCATGTACTCAGTTCTTGAGTTGCACTCTTTTAATGTTCTTGACGTACTCATCTTTTAACGCTATAAATCTTCAGTGATTAATAAAAGTAAGCGATTTTGTAAAAAAAGGAAAAAAAAAGTATTTTAAATTTAAATTTTAATTTTTATATTCTATGATCACCTTGACATAACATAACGAAGGAAAAAGTTTATATAAGGATGCTACCTCATAGTGTAGAACTACGGATGCCCCTCAAAAATCCATCGGAAAAGATAGTTTTAATGTTGAAAAACCCTTTGATTGATTATCTCGACATCGAGATGTACGTCTATGAAAAATAAAAAAGATTTAAAGTCTAAAAAATAGTGTATTTTACAACATATTATCTACACCGTCCATTTTCAAGATTTTCATATGTTTATAGACCTACTTGATTTTAACCATTTTTAAAATTTAAAATTTTATAATTAAACATAAAATTATTTTACATCAAAATTACGTACCACGATAAAATCTAGGTGCACCTTACCTGTACACACCTACGGATGCACATGCAAGCTGCACCCCAGCTAACTAATGGAGGCCTCCCTTCATAAATGTCCCTTAAATAACCAGAAACGATGGGTCCTTCGGTCTTTTGTAGCAGTTTAAATAGTAGGTGACCCCAGTAACCATTCTTTACACCATGGAAACCAGCAGCCATCGTCCCGAAGAGAGTCCATACGTCCCCATGGATGCACGCATGAAGCAGCAGCACCGCTTTAAAGAAGCAACGCCCGAGGCCACAAGCTCAAGCCCAAGCCCAAGCCCAAGCCCAAGCCCAAGCCCAAGCCCAAAGCGAGCCTCCAATTTCTCCCTGGTGATGTCGCCCTGTAGCTCGCCCGAGTCACCTTGGTCCCTCTCACCATTGCACCGCCACCCCGCACCACCACACCTCCTCTTTCGCTGTGTGGCCACACTTAGCGCCAAAGACGGCAACGTGTTGGCCATTGCAGTGGCCAAAGGCGCCGTTTTCACTGGGTCGGAGAGCAAGCGAGTCAGGGTCTGGCAGCACCCAGATTGTCTCGAGAGGGGCAGCCTCAGGTCGAGCTCTGGCGGTGTTAGGTCGATCCATGCAGTTGGAGACAGGGTCTTCACCGCCCATGATGACTGTAGGATTCGGGTGTGGCGTGTGCCGAAGCCGAATCTCCCGTTCCGTCAGGAGAGGCTGGCGACCCTGCCAACGACATCGTTCTTTCCCCGCCTCCGCCCCCACAACCTTCACCGAGCCCCCATCACGAGCTTGGCGTACCACCAAGCTGAAGGCCTTCTATATTCAGGTTCGGTCGACTGTACGGTGCGGTCGTGGTGTGCAGCGGATGCGCGGTGCATCGACTGCATCGCTGCACATGACGATGCAGTAACTGCAGTGGCTTTGAACCCGGAGGACGGGACTTTGTTTACTGCTTCTTCAGATGGCACAATCAAGCTCTGGAAGCGAGTGTGGGGTCAGAGCGCACACACTCTAACCATGACTCTGCGTTTCCAAGCTTCACCAGTGAACGCACTAGCGCTCGCGCCCCGGGGGCGGTTCCTGTACTCGGGCTCATCAGATGGGTTTGTGAATTTTTGGGAGAAGGAGGGGACCTCCTGTCGGTACAATCACGGCGGGCTTTTACAGGGCCACAGGTTTGCAGTGCTCTGTCTCGCATGTGCAGAGAGGATCGTGGTGAGTGGGTCAGAGGACGCAACTATTAGGGTTTGGAGGAGGGAGGGGGGAAGCTTGCATGAATGCTTGGCGGTGCTTGAGGGACACAGGGGTCCGGTGGGGTGCGTGGCTGCGTGGTTGGAGGCCGAGGGAGGGGCGGTGGGCGTGGTTGTGTATAGTGGGAGTTTGGATAGGACTGTGAAGGTGTGGAGGTTGAGTATTGTGAATGGAGGAGGAGAGATGAAGGTTGAGGGAGAGGAGCGAGTGGTGGAGTTTGAGACCAGCCCTGTGCTATCGCCTTCATGGGTGGAGAAGAAGTTACAGGCGGCGTACATGCAGTAGTTGGGAGGATTAATATTAAACATACTCCACCTCCTCACTTGATCTCTCTTTCAATAAAAATGGTGATCTCTCTCTGTAAGGGTTCATTTTCGAAACCTTTCTTTGTCTTAAATACCTCTCTCTCTCTCTCCTCTCTCTCTTGTTTTTGGAGGTTTAGGTCTCTCTCTCATCATGGGTTTCTCAGGATTCACACTAGACTTCTCTCTCTCTCTCTTATCAGTCATTTGGAGTTCTCAAACTGAGATTATAGCTTGAACTGGTGCGGTTCGGATGGTGTCTTTGAGATTTTGATAAATAGTAGAGTTACGGAGCTTCTTTTTTTTTTTAAAAAAAAAGAAATGTTTCATTTATAGACAGAAATTACGTCATCCTATAAGTTTTGTATTTTTTTTTCAAAATTGTCTCTTGGTAGGACGATAGAATTGTCAATCCGAATTTAATTTAATTATTATTATTATTATTATTATTATTTTTCAGTAGGACGATGCTCCAAGCTTTAAGGCAGTGCCCTACAAAAAAAGCTAAAAAAAATAAAAAATAAAATTTGGTCTGAAAATATCTTCGAACCAAATGATAATTTTAGAAAAAAAAAATTGACCCATTTTTTTTGGATTTTCAACCGAAGCATTTCGTATTTAAAAAAACTCTTTAAAGGGCCGTACGAAGATCCCTCTAAATTGAATTGAGCATGGGAGAATTCAAGTTTGGGTGTTAGCTTGTACGATATATGCTTTTAACTCTATTTATGCAACTCCCTTTAACGTGGTATTAATTCATGGGTACGGATTAGAGCGTAACTTCAAATAGTATCGTAGAATATGGTTTCAATATTGAAAATCTTTGTAATAGCCTTAACATATATTTTCATATTTATTTATAAATTTTAAAGCTTAAAAAATAGTATAGATCGATAAATTTATCAAAACTTGAAAATCTTGAAAATTGACGATCCAAAAATACCTTACAAAATACACTATTTCAAAAACTTGAAATCTATTTTTTCTCATGTCTATACATCTTGATGTCGAGATGACCGATTTGAAGATATTTGAGCATTAAAACAGCTTTTTTTAATGAAAATTTTGAAATAGACTCGAATTTGATTGTTTAGAACTCGACTCGATATAAACTTTTGCCCTTTATGGTCATAGCATTGAAGTTTCTACACTCTGAGTAGGACTTTTGAAGACAGTAGTGAAGGTGACAGTGGTGTGCAACATTTAACTTTTTCACGCACTTCGTATTAACAAAGTGAATTGAAATGGGGCTGGGTCGTGGTCAGAGTACCATAAGAGCCCCTTGTGAATAAGATCTTAACTATCGGTCTCACGCATTCAAACATTAATTATTTTAAAAAATGGGTAGGTACTCATCTACCCTACTCATTTATAGGTAGAAATTACAAAGAATGTGATCAATATATATTTATTTTTGAAAATTATCCCTAAGGCTGAAGACATCTTCGAACCGAACTTTAATTTTTTTTAAAGGGTTTTTGGTTAGTAGAGAGCACTACTCTAAAGCTTGGGGCACTGCCATACTAATGAAAAATAATAATTTAAATTCGGATAGAGTATTCTATCTTCAAATTGAAGGGTAATTTTGGAAAAAAAAGAAGTAGTTGACTGATCTTTTTTGTAATTTCTACCTATAAATAAAAAAAAATTTTATTTTAGAAAAAAAAATAGGGTATGTATGTAAATCACTCAAAAAAAAGGTAAACAAAGTTGAATTTAGTCCTACGTAAGATGGACACCGTGCGTCTCTTTCTTCTTCTTCTTATTATTTATTTATTTATTTATTTATATGTTGGCATACCAAGGACACCATACAATATTACCTAAAATTCTACATTGTCTTTGTATGGGGTGTGGTTTGTATAGAGCCGAGGCTCTAAACAATAAAATTAGAGCCCATCTTCAAATAGTGTTGAGAAATATGTTTTTAATACTAGAAAGTTTTGTGATAGCTTTAAATTATATTTTTATCCTTAGTTATAAAATTTAAAACTTAAAAATAATGTAGATCGAGCAGATATATGAAAAATTGAAAATCTTGAAAATTGACGGTCCAAAAATGTGTTATAAAATGTACTATTTCCAAAATTTGAAATCTATTTTTTTTCTCATGTCCATGCATCTTGATGTCGAGATGATCAATTTGATTATATTTGGGCATCAAAACAATTGAAGTAGGCTCTATATAAACTTTTCCCTTTTATATGTATTGTCTGGAAAACTAAGTTTATAATTGGTCTATCTTACCCTCCTAGCTATGTGAAACATTGACACCCATGTTACTTAGATAGCTAGACCCAATGATTTTGGTTGGTGTCACATGTTGACACACCTTGATGCGTTCTGATACTCGTGTCTGGCCATTGACAGCTTCCTTTTTTCCATTGATACTTGTTAGATGTTACTATGAATGATACACGTGGTATATTATCCAAAATTTATTAATATTAGGAACCAAGAGAACAACTATTTTGAAAAATAAAATTATTGGGGCTGTAATTTCCAAATTTTGATACGAAATAACTTATATTTTGCTTTTTATTATTTTCATAACTTCTTTAGTGTTTTTTGGATTTCTATATCAAATAATAGAGCATGTATATTGGGAGCATAATTTACTTCTACTCTCTTGGCCAAAAGGCCTATTTCAAGTACATGTTCTATTTTTAATTTGGGAGGATTTTTTCAATATGAAATTTTGGAAACCACTTAAGAATTACTAGATGATTATTTAAAAAATTAAATTTGATTTTTTTAACACTTAGACTCATCATCTAAAAATTGGATGGTCTATATTCAATCCCAAGATATTATTATTTTTCAATTGCATAGAGGGTAGAATTATGAATTATTTTTTTATATTAAGGGTAATTTATGGATTGTAGAGGTTACATCCCCAAAAATTTGGAATCCTGAAATTAATTTTAGAGAAATTTATGTATGGACCCTAAATAAAATGCGAAAATATGATATGCTCTTTATATACCCGAAAATTACCAATAAGATCGATCAACCGATTTTTTTTTTTTTTTCCTTCAAAATTGCCCCTTGGACTCAATTTTGATTTTAATTTAATTTTTTTTTTAGTATGTGCTGCCCCTAGTTTTAGAGGCATTGCCCAAGCGGTCAGAGGTTTGAATCCTCAGACCGATATTCTCCTTTAGATAGAAAAAAATTACGGTCCAAAAATTGAAACCTTAGGCCAATCTTCTTATTTAGTTATGGGAAAAACTGCACTATGAGAATTGTAACCTCCGGCCCCTTGTTATTATTTGAAAAAAAGTCAGGTCCGCGGATTTTAACCTCAGACTACTCTCTGATCACATTTAAATGGCAAAACCCTATTGTGTTTTCATTTTATCTCTCTCAAACCTATTTTGATACAATATATGTTTATTTCTCCACCACTTTCTCTCTCTAAAACGAAACTGAAATCAGGCAAAACGTTATCAATGCTTTCCTCCACTAAATGAATTTTTAAAAAAAAGAAACAAGAGTTGTATCCAATTGCAGGCTGTCCACCTAGTTGCAATTTAGTGAACTTCAACGTGGTCCGAGAATGCTATCATCGGATCACTTTAAATTAATCTGCGAACTTGGTATCCGTCCGAAAATGCTATTCTCGGACTGACTTGAACATGAAGTGGGGCGGTCTAATATTCTCATCCTCGAACTGATATTTTTCTTGGCAAAACCAGAACAGTCCGATGATTCAAACCTCGGACCACCTGTGGCACTACTCCTAAACCTGACTACCCCTAAAACTTGGGTAGTGCCCTGATAAAGAAATAGCTAACAAAAAAAATAAAAAAGCAGTCGATAGGCAAATTTAGATAAAAAAGAAGATATAAGTTGATCGACTTTCTTTGTAATTTTCAAATATAAAAAAAGTAAATTGTATTTTAATATTTATTTTGGAGGCCGTATGTAAATCACTTTAAAGTTTAGATGGAGTTTTACCCAATGGAGTAAATCAACATTATACTCCTTAGGGAATATAATATCTTTTGACAAATAATATATTATATATATATCACAGTCATTGAGTATACAGGTAGGGATGTGACCTTGCTTTACGGACTTTTTGTGTGTGAATAGTACATCGTACTAAATATGGTGCTCGTCGACCTTTCATATATCACTACCTGGCACACGTTTCAAAAAAAAGTAAGACAGTGTACTCGTGTTCACCGCTATAAATTTTTATGTACGCCGCTATAAATTTATGTACCATGTGTTTGGCCAGGGAATTTTTAGTATGTTTGTGATAGTTCAATAGCGCATACCGTTCGATTTTTTTGGACGGTGATGAGCTTATAGACAAAAACGTTCTTCATTTGCGCCTATAATCAATGCGTAGTGTCTCCCTTTTCATAATATTTATTTTGTTTATTTTAGTTCATGTTTTTTAACATACGTAAATAAATTAAGAGATTATTTATTTTATTATTTTATCCAAAGTAAATGAAATAGGATCACCCTTGTATAGAGCTTCAACTACTTATAATTTAAGGAATCCTATTTAAGATGAGGTTAATATTTTTTTATTTTTTTTTCAAAGATAGAAGAGAAGATTGCGTGTTCGATTCACGTCCAGTGAATACCCCGATCCAATTCCTCACTATCTAAATAAATTTTTGAGTGATTTACGTATGGACGTTAAAATTGTAGGTAAAGTATAAAATGCTCCACTTTAAAGTTTCAGACAGGCCCTACTAATGAAAAAACTAAAAGAACCTAAAAAAAATTAAAATTCAGGTTGACAGAGGGGTAATTTTGAAAAAAATAAAAAAAAACCGATTGACCAACATTCATTGTAATTTTTTCACATAAACGAAACTTTTTGTATTTTACCTAAAATTTTAGGATTCGTAAGTATAATAACTCTACATTTTTATGGGTGTGGTTTGTATAGAGCAGAGGTTCTACACAATCAAAGTAAAGCACACCTTCAAATAATGTGAGAAATATGTTTTCAATATTGGAAATCTTTGTGATAACCTTAAAATATATTTTTATTTTTTGGTTATAAAATTTAAAGCTTAAAAGTAGATCTATGAAAATTGGAAAATCTTTAAAATGGACTGTCCAAAAATACGTTACAAGATGCACTATTTCCAAAGCTTGAAATCCATTTTTTTTCACGTCTATGCATCTTGATGTCGAGATAATCAAATTGAGGATATTAGGCATCAAAATAACATCTTCTAGTGAAAATTTTGAGGTGGGTTCGAATTTGATTGTTTAGAGTCGTGGCTCTATATAAACTTTTTCCAATTTTTATTTACCCAGATAAAAAGAGAAAAAGACATAAGAGAAGAGAACTTATCGAGACATTGAAGAGAACTCATAGAGACTTTGAGAGAAATATGAGATGAGAGAGACTCTAAGGATTTCCTTCCTCTTTCTCCTTCTTATGTAGTATGTGAAAGCTTTTTTTTTTTGGAAACAAGTTAAGCATTCATGAGCCTATCTAAGAAAGAAGGATATTTATTTCAATATACTTTTGTTCATTGATTTTGTCATACCATCTGGCTTCTATGCGCCTATCTAAGGAAGAAGGATATTTCTTTGTATTTGTAAAATAAAATATCAATTTTATCATATTCATAATTATTATAATATGCTAAAGAGGAAGTTCTATAGGATAGCTGTGACACCAACTTTGCTTTATGGGGTGGAATGTTGGGCTGTCAAAAAACAACATACTCATAAGTTGAGTGTAGCTGAGATAAGGATATTGAGATGGATGAGTGACAATACAAGAAGGGATAGCATTCGAAGTAAATATTTAAAGACAACTTATGTATGGTTCCAAAAGGTGATAAGATGAAAAGAAGTAGACTTAGTGGGTTGACCATATGCACCATAAACCCCGTACAACAAATGTTGGGAGGCACGAGTTGGTTCAAGAGGAAGGTTCGAAAAGTGCAAGGGTTAGGCTTAAAATGATATGGCTGGAAGTGAAAAAAATATATGGGAATTTATGGCCACATTGAGGGTATGATCCCTGACAAAACAGAATGGTAGATCATGATTCATTTAGCGAACCCTAAATAGTTGGGAAATAGCTCCGACAATGATAATGATGATGATAATTATCATAACAATATAATTATAATAAATTAATTAAAAATATTATAATATAATTATAATTAAAGGAATATAAAAATAATAAGAATAAATTACTTTTGTTAGACTAATTACAATAAGTATAGACTATTATTTATAATTGAAATGATAATAAATAGCCATATTTCCATTATATAATAAACATAAATTATGATAATAAGAAAATTAATATTCATATGTTTATTATATAATAAAAATATATTATTATTATGATAATAAAATATTCGTTAGTACAAAATTATAACATTATATATTATTATACATCAATAAGAACACGTACCATTATAATTAGTTATTTTTATTTTAATAGATATTATAATCATAATTATTAAACAACCAAAAGTAATTTGTATTTATGCATTTATTTTAATAAATACCACACTTTGTAATTATTTAAATATAAGAGTGATACAATTATTATACCGTAATGAATATTATGATAATTACAAATGTAATTCGAATCATGGTTCATCATACCTGCATAACTTTAATTATATGTTTATATGGTAACAATAACAAAATTGTTATTGTTGTAGTTATATATTGGTATTCATCGAAAGCATTATCCATCATTAAGTATTAATATGATTATAATTACTTTATTCTATTATTAAAATACCGGGGATCTCTGCTCTTTAGGATGGACGATGGTATTGAACCTGACAAGGACAACCATGAAGCCAGCCGAATAACCTCTCTTTCTACAGTAACCGAACTGTACTTTAAGTCCTGCCTAATCTTCACCTACTATGAGGCTAGGAATCAAAAGTGGAAAGTTATGAAGTTTGAGGTGTTTGGAAGTCTTAGGTTCTTTTGGGAATTAGGCTTTCTTAGATTTTAGACTTCTTAGGGGTTAGGATTAGGAATAAGAAGTTTTTGGGAAGTTTTAGATTCTTTTAAGACTTGAAGGGTATTTTAAATTTTTAAAAAGGTGTAAGGTAATTTGAGTAGTATGGGATAAGCTTATGGATAATTTGGACAGTTGGATATACTTTTTCACTTTAATTTAAATTTTCCAACTGTAAAAAATAAAAAGAGAGCTTTTATAGATATGAGAAAACATGGGCAGAATATTAAAAATTGGTTAGTAGAAAATCAAAACCATGGCTCAAAAGGGGTAGATTCTCAAGATTAAATTTGGGTTAGGCCTGAAAATGACAAAAAAAAAAGACGCCTAAACCATGGAATTCTAATGATTTGCCCTTGAAGAAGCTCCTTTTTTTATTCACCACAAAAACCTATCAAATCAAGCTACTTTTCCATCATTTTAGCTCATCCATGAAATTTGATAGCAATCAACGACAATCATTTTGCAATAAATTTAAGCGAAATCCATCCTCAATTTGCCAAATTTCACGCATTTAGAGTTTCGCTTTTCTATTTTCTGTAAAAAATGCATATCCATTTCTACACCAGATCAGAGAGATAAACCTCTTTTTTTTTTAAGGAAAATAGCAAGAATGTATGGTTAAAGATTTGCAACACAAAACTAAATCAGAAGTCTAAAGTTTTGCGGAAGAGAAGTAAACGAAGCCACTGATTCCAGATATTCCCTCGTGTCTTCCCTGATGCAGTTTCTTTCAACTATGATGAAGTTCTAACCTTCAAAATCATGGGTTTGACAAAGCCCTTCTCTCTCTCTACAAAACCCACTACATACTTTCCATCCTCATCCCCATTCCTCTCACTTCTCCCCTTCAACATTTCTCTCTCTACAAATTCCATTACACACTTTTTGTATTTATTTGAATGCAGTGCATCGTACTCTTTATCTTATAACCCTAATTATTTATGCATTGATTTCCCCAATTTCAGCCCAGATCCCCTAATATCTAGTATCTTCCCAGCTCTCTCGGTAAAATTTAAATTTGGTTATCTTTATGAACTATTTTATATCATATTTTCTGTTATATATTATTTGCTAGCTTTTAGAAATATAAAAATCATACCAATGTATTATTGGTATGATTATTCCTTCTCTATTGTTTTATTGTTATCAATTGGTGATATCTACAATATTTTGTTATAAAATATATATACTATGTAGACAGGGTCCAGCCCAAACCTAAAAAAGTTGGAAAAAAGTAATATCTAAACAATATATTATTAGTATAAGTATTCCTTATCTATATTTTGGTTATTGTTAATTGGTGATATATGGAACATTTTGTTTATACAAAAAGAATCAGTTTTTTAGAATTATGAATCTTTCAATGAGATAGGATTCTTGATGTCTTTATTGAAGTATTTTATTTTTTTGTTTACTTGAAGACTTGGCCTTTAGCCAATTCAAAAACTTCGTAGGGGTCGGATTCAAAGAATGCAGAATTCGAGCTTAAGTTTGACTTGAGCTTAAACCACAAAGCCTGAATACCAGCGAAACCTATGAGGCCTAGGCACTTTCAAGCTTGGCTTCTAGCACGTTCAAGGCCCGTGATAAAATGCTATATATGCAAGGTGTGGAGTAGAAGTTAATACAAATTTTTTGTAGGAGGCGAGAAAATGGGTGATAATTGATTGATTTATTTTGTTTATGATAAAGAATTACTATCAACTGGCGAGGGTACTTTATATTATATTGGTGGTGATGCTTGTACTTCTCTTGCTAATAGTAGAACTAGGCTAGATGATATGTAAAATTACGTAGCGGATCGTTTCTCAATTGATGCACACACTATAACATGTAGGTATTTTGTCCTTGAGGGTAAGAGAATTAATGTGAACTTATTTATTGATGGTGATATTGAAAGGATATTGAATGTACATGAAGGTGATGTAATCGTTTATGTATGTGATGCAGTGAACTTAGGGATGAAAATACTTCACATAATCCTAACATAAGGTACAAATAATTATTTGTTTCATTCGATCTGTTCAGTAACTTATATTTACTTTAGTTATATTTAATTTCTCATTTGCACATTTATAAATATATTAGGGCAATTCAAGAGATCCGACACCTACAATCCTCTAATGTTCTAGACTATCACATTGAACAAAGCAATGCACCAAGGTTGCTGAGTTCATGGGAGGACATACTAACTAAGATAGGGCAAGAGTTTCAATCATTCGTTGCCTTGCGAGAATCTCTTAGCAAATTTACTATAGCACACCACTTTGTACGTATTGTCTCGTTAAAAATGAGGGGTATCGTATAAGAGCAAAATGCACGATAGCTGTGAATGTGAGATATATGTTTTCCCTACTCGAGGATAAATTAAGTGACATTACGCATTACAAGGCTAAAAAAAATTGTAAATGGTTTGACTTGAGACTATAAGTTAGATGTATCGTATCATGCATGGTGATGAAAGGAAACAACCATCAAAGAAATACATGATTCACAACAGTGAGCATACAACCAATCGCCCGCATATGTCAATTGTGTGTTGGAGAGGAATCCTAGAAGCCATGCATCCGGACACGTACGGCTAGATGATAGATTCTATCGTCTATTCTTCAGCTTTTATGGCTCAATGCATGGCTTAAAAAATGGATATCGTTTGCTTCTTTTTATCGATGAGACATCATTAAAGGTACTTAGAGATTCTACTTGCTACCAACTCAGTTGATGGGTCAAGACAAATGTTTCCCTTTGCCTTTGATGTTGTCGATGCCGAAAATACTAAGGGAAGAAGAATATTTTTTTCAATATCTTCTAGCGTTGATAAGATAAACTAGATTCTCTTGGAGAGGATTTGGATTGGGGGCACTTTTTGAACAACAAATCAAATTGTCAAAAGATCAATCTCATTCTTTGGTGAATATGAGAGCTTTGGGCTCCATCAAACAATCAAAACACTAGTAGGTAGAAGTCTGACTTGCGGGTGGATTATTTGAACCCACCAAACCACTCAATCAATTTAGCACAATATATCAAATTAGTCATAAGTGATGAACAATTTACTACTACATCAATATTTTTTGACATTATTTCAAAGACCCATAGAAAAAGTTTATATAGAGCTGAGGCTCTAAACAATCAAATTAGCACCTACCTCAAAATTTCACTAGAGGAGGTTGTTTTGATGCCCAAATATCCTCAAATTGATCATCTCGAGCTCAAGATGCATAAACATGAGATAAAAAATGAATTTCAAGTTTTGGAAATAGTAGATCTTGTAATACATTTTTGGACCAAGATTTTCAAGTTTTTATAGATCCGCTCAATCTACACTATTTATGAAGCTTTAAATTTTATAATTAAATATGAAAATATAGTTTAAGGCCATCACAAAGATTTTCAGTATTAAAACTACATTTTTCCGACACTAATGCCACTTTACTTTGATTGTTTAGAGCCTCGGCCTTATACAAACCGCATCCTAAAAACAAGCATCGTGAGTTGGAACATGAAAAATATTAAATAATTCATTTCTCATTTCCCATAGATTAAATAAAACGATGCCAACTCAAAATTCTCGAAGGTTGATGTCAGTTGAGAAGGACAGACTAGTATTGCTCCTGCGAGAGCATAATATAAGTGCTCTTGAGAAAATGAACATGATGATAGAATGGGGCCCACAGGTGGGTCATGTTTTCTGATGGGTCCCACTTCCAACAAGATCCATCATTCCAATGGACAGAGTTGACCCTAAGGACTGAGGTGTTAATCAAAGAGCTCCAAGATGCATTTAGTGGCACAGTTCTCTCGCATTTGATTCAGACAAAATATATTACAAACGATGGAGCTGATTAACTTAAGAAAACCAGAACTGCTTATTCAACTCTGCATTGTACTTTTGGCAGTTAAGAGGTACTACATATACAGGAAAGACAAAGATAACATTACAATACATGTCGGATTCGTTCGCAGGAAACAACCATTCGTCCTGCCACATCTCATGGCCACTCTTTCAGCTAGCTACTTGAGGAATCGTGTAATGGGAGTTCGTTAGCTAATCTTCCGGGCTTCAAAAAGAGTACAGCTGTGAGGCTTCATGCTATAAATGGCAATGCTGCAATGACAATGAAACAAGGGAAAAATCAATGGCATAAATTTCAACACAATAGGTTCTCATAATGTAGTTAGATAATTTACCTAAGCACCATGGATGCAAAAGCTTAGCACTGAAGAACAATAAATTAACCAGATGGCTTTTAAGAGCCACATTTATTTATTGGGAAGGATAAACGATAATCCAATGGAACATGGTATATGGTAAATAACCATCAATCATCCATATTCTCCATTGTCTGTTATCAAGATCGGATAATGGATGCCCCCTTTGAAGTATCATGTACCAAAGCCCAGTGGATTATAATTTACCTTTGAAACCACTTCTTGTTGAGTGACATTCTGAGACTTACGAACATATCAAGCCACTAAATATATGGTCTTAGTATGTCTACCTTGTTGCTGGTTGATCAATAGGAATGCCTTCCATTGAGAAAAAACCTGGATATGGGAGGCTGGTGTCCACTAGGCAAAACCTGCATGAATGAAGACACTGATACGGTACATACACACTTTACAATGAAGCAGATAATTGAGCAAAGCTCTGAATATAGGAATCCACAAAGAAGCAAGTCATTTGAGTGAATATATATGGAAAGTTGATTGATCAAAATCTAAAAAGCATTCATAATGTGGATTCAATTCAAAGTACAACTGGAAACAGCCATTCTAAGCAGGAAAGGCAGTCAGTTCTGTTGAAACATTCAGCAGCATATTGACATCATCAGTCACATTTACTGATTCTGAAATGATCGGGGTCATATTATACTCTACAAAGTCCACTTCTTCAATCAGAGGCCTCAAAATATTGTGAGAAGGAATCATTGGAGATATGTGGTTCTGTGGATGAACACCATCATCTAATGCGGACTCCGCTATGTGGTTTACCATCCTACCATAAATCCCGTGGGGAGATTCAACAGTGAAGTTAAATGTCAGCATCTAAATATTTTCTTTTTGTTTTTCTATAATAAGTATTTAGATAATACTATAGGGCAATCCTTCCTAATGTCCGCAACAATTTTTGTTCACATTAGGTTTTCCAGGTCCATTATGAGGAGAATGGGAGACTGTGACATAACCTTCATCAAATAAATTGTTCAACTGATATTTCTCAATCATAAGAGTAGACCGTGATCAAAATTGAGGTAGTTTCTAAGGTTCATTATGTTAAGAAATAGTATGGTAAACTATATTGGGATATACACATCCCAAGTTTCTCTTTTAGTACAAATCCCAAATTTCTGCTTTCAGTCTCATCTGAAAATTTCAAAAATAAAGATATTCTTAAAAAGTTTGATTGCACTGAGCTAAAGCCATTGAAATCTTCTTAAGTTGGTAAGCACCTACTACTCATTGATGGGCACCACGGTTGTCGCATAAATTAGGATCACAAATGATCAAATGCTCACATTATGCATTTTCATCTCCGTGGACCCAAAGATTGCAATGCACTGATATTTAACAGATTCACAAATGACAGATCATTCCACCCTTGCTAGATTGCAAAACATTCCATGATTTCAAGGGATCAAAACCTAAAGTGGTGAAAATTATACATAATTTCTATGGCAACTGGGAAGAAGAGCTTCCCTACTACTAAGAACCATTGGGAACAGCTATATGCATATAACTAATATGGAGAATGAAATGAGGCAGAACCTTTTTCACTGGGTCTGGAACCAGATTGAAGTTCTTCAGTTAGCTGGTCTGAAACCAGATTCAAGTTCTTCAAGCCAGTTAAGTAAACTGACACCCAAGATTTCTATGACATGAAACCTATACATACATGCATGCCCATGCTTGCGGAAGTAGCTAACTCATTCTCCATGTGTGCTGATTCTAGAGTTCTGCTGTAATCAAATTTATGAAAATATTTACCAAAAAAAACTTGTCCACACATATATGATCTATCGTTCAGCTATCAGCAGACCAAGAATTTGATAATCCTACCAGGCCATGTTATTTGAAACTTGAGGCAGAACAGCACATTCTGAGGAACCATGAGCATTGATGGCAAAATACAGGTCACCACCATTAGATCTTGTTTCTGTTTCATCATCCCCTGTGTTCACGGTAACGGCTAGAAACTTGCTGCAGGAAACAAAAATAAATTTCAAATTTACATGATAAGGATGAGTTTCAGCCAAATTAAAACACCATATCACAATTTGAATGAATCAACACATACAAGGGATAAGGCTTTATTTTTTCAGTTAGGACCTGCTTGTTCATGATTAATTGAGAACGATCTGAGTTCATGGGGATCCCAACAACTATGATCTGGGACTGTCCAGCCATATTTTAACAATTTTGTCAGCCTCCCAAATGAGTATTTTACTTCTTGCTCTCTTTGTTTGATGTAAATTTATAGAGACATAGAAACAAGAAAGGGCTTTTGTCAGTTGGAGAAAAAAATATTGGTGTCAACCCTTCTTTCTTATTTTTTTGGATTGCTTATATATTTAGTTTTTAGATTTGTAAACTCGTAATGATTTTTATTTTGGTCAGTTACAAGCTTTTAAATACCATATTCTAGAAAGATATAGGGCTTTTGATGATTTGCTTTGTGCTTGGGTCTCTCTAGCCCGAAACCCTAACATTTCCATAATTCAATAAATGGAAAGAGGAGAAAAGGGTTTTGTGATTTTATTAAAAAAAAATAATGATTTTTCTTTCTTCTCATTGCTTGATTCTTTTATAGTATTTACATTGCACAATGTAAAGTATAAACTTGTATTGTAATGTGTACGTACCTTTGTTTTTGTGCCTTTGTAGCGATTGGAAATTTGTAATGTGCTATTTTTGGGTGGATGATTGATGTCATTTTTGGAGTGGGGGTGGAATTTGGATGATTACTTTGTGATTTTTAGTTTATTATTTAGTTTTGAAATATGGTTGATGAAAGAAGTGGCGGAATTCCGAGTAAAATAAACATTTTGTTTTTTTTTTTTAATTAATATATCTGAACTATACTTACAAATGCCACAAAACAATGCTGTAATAAGAAACTAAATCCTAAATACAACATAGGATCTTTTTTTTTTTATTGCCAGACAAATATGACTCAATCCAAGGGCTGAATACAAGCTTTAATTATGAATTCTAATACAAGTAATGTTTCTGGAAACTGAAATAAATTGATCAATATTGACTGAAAAAAAAACTACAACAGCTAGAAGACTTCCTTGATTTTTCCTAGGGTCACCCCCTTGGACTTAGAACCATAGTTGTTGGAGGCGGGAGTGAGTTCGAGAGGGGAATTGTTTCAGGGAACGTCAAACCGCCGTAGGGTTGAAGATCCCTAGGGTTAGAATCGAAGTCTGTACAGCGAGATACCATGTCATTAGGATCAAGGTTTTGACCTGGACGGATTTAATATCCACTCTACATAAAACGAGATCAATTAATAGTATATGATAAAAGTAAGATCGAGCCAATGCTCGCTCAATCCATTATCATACACCTTAGCTTAGCTTATTACCAATGCCATAGTTATAGTACTCTAATTTGCTACAATAATACAGTTTAATAATACCATAAATTGGCTTATTATGATATCAAATTATAGTTTTTTTAATACCATAATTCTAGTATACCACGATATAATATGCACCACAATTTAACATACTCTAAAGGAATAAATCTATAATACCAAGGAGAGGAGCAATATTTCAATTAATAATATAGCTCCTCTCCTTGGTGGGATCCTACGAACATGTAGACCGAGATTTCCATTTTATAGGGAGCGAGATCCCTATTTTTCTAAACCCAGCTCCCTCTAAGATCCCTTAGAGGAAGTGCAAGATCGAGTTCCTAAGTTGGGACAATGGCCTTACCCCCAAGGTTCCTGTAACTATGCTTGGAACACCCCACACCTGATTACTTAACTGATGGCATGCTCTAATCCTATTGGCCTAACTGAATTCTCTAAGTTGTGAAGCTCCATTAGGCATTATCATTTTCAGATCTAGGGTTTGAGAGCATAAAACAAAAATTAGGGTTTTTATAGATCCTTCTGAACCTATCTTGGGCATGCTGCAAGTGGAACATTCCTTGGTTATTCTCGGGCTAGGTGAGGCCCTCTATCTAATATATGGGTGGCATACCACCGCAAAAGTCCCTAGGGTGGTATATATATATATATATATATATATATATATATATATATATATATATATATAGAGAGAGAGAGAGAGAGAGAGAGAGAGAGAGAGAGAGAGAGAGAGGGTAGGAATTTCAGATAGGGGATCTACCCTCTATTTATAGCCTCCAAGTGGGTTAGGTATATGCCTATCTAATTTAGAATTTATCTTGTCTATATGACTCCTAAGCAATCTGCGAGGTGAGAGAAACAAATCTAAGTCATCCATCCCATGAATCACCCATCATGATTTAAGGAGAAATCTAGGAACCTTATCCCTTGAATCTAACCCAGATCTACTTCTAGTCAACTTAGGACAAGACCAATCAAACACATTTTCTGTTTTGACTAAAGCTTCCTTTTCTCTCACAAAAGATTGTAGGAATTTTAAGTCGAGGATTTGGCCAAAATCAAAACTTGAAAGCATAATTTAAAAAAATAAATAAAATATTCAGTATTCCCAAAAAATAATGTCACATAATTTTTTCAAAGAATATACAAGATTTCCTTCTTTAATAAAACATCTGTTATTTTAAAAAGAAAATCAAGAAGAGGGGAGGGGGGCGTCCCACCACCCATGTGTGACGTGTGAGCCCTATGGCCACACATCCAACACATGTGGGTGTGGCATGGGGCTGGATCCAAGAGCCTCCACGTGTTCATCCTAGCCCCTCCACAATTTCAAAAATTTGAGAAATGGCCTTTAAGGATTTTTCATTGCTGAAAATAACTGTAAAATTCTGAAAAATTTATAAAATTCACAGAAACATTTCTAAAACTGAAACCAAAAGTTCTAAAAATGGATCGGTACCAATGGATCAAGAAGAGTAACGGTCAGGGCACTCCACCCGACCCAATAACCGTGGTCCTAAGCTTATCTTCTTAAACCAACCCAACGAGACCCATGACCCATAGTTTTATACAAAGGCTCAAGATTGACTCATCAAAGTTGGCTAACAAATAGTGAAACCATAGTTGTGGAATGTGGATTACAGGTTCTCCGACTTAAGAGCAAGTCTACTATAGTGTAAGGGAGACTCTCTTTATGTACAAGGATACATATCTCTTTGCATGGTTGCTTCTCAATATGTGACTGTTATCTATATATGCCGTGTGGAAGTTCGTTGAACATTTAGCCTCACTCTCACAAGCCTACATCTGCACACAGGAGACCATGAAGCTCTCCTAGAAATGGATTGGTACCAATTGATCAAGAAGAGTAACTGTCAGGGCACTCCACCAGACCTAGTAACCGTGGTCCTCAGCTATCTTCTTAAACCAACCCAATGAGACCCATGACCCATAGTCTTACGCAGGAGCTCATGATTGGCTCGTCAAAGTTGGCAAAAAAATAGTGAAACCATGGTCTTGGATTGTAGATTACAGGTTCTTCGCCTTAGGAGCAAGTCACCGCACATTTTATTATAGTATAAGGGAGACTCTCTTTATGAACATGGACACATATATCATTGCAGGGCTGCTTCTCGATATGTGGTTGTCATCTATACATGCCATACGGAAGCTTGCTGAGGATTTAGCCCTTGTTCTCACAGGCCTACATTCGTGCATGTGAGACAATGAAGCTCTCTTGACCTACAAACCATCCCTAGGCATCCCGCTAACCTCAACAAGGGATGATCCCTTTATGGTAGTGTCATATGCCCAGGGCTACAGACTGCCTAATCTTAGGTTAGTCAATGAACATACACACTCCCACTGAAGTGTACAACTACTATAATTCTTTGTTTACATGCTCTCACGGGCTTTAAAAGCTATAAACCCCATCATCTCCCACTTGGCCTTTGACGATCGTACAATCACTCCCTCTCACTCCCTCTCAAGCACATCTCATATACATGCTTGCCAAATAGATTTTCTACAAATCTTTTTGTCAAAAGATCTGCTAACATACCTCTATTGGGAGAGAAGCAATGTCGATCTCTCCTGCTTGGATATTGTTGCGAATATGATAGTAATCCTTCTTAGTGTGCCTGGATTTCTAGTGAAATCATGCTCTTTGGCCACACAAACCGTTGCCTAGTTGTCACAATAGATTCTTACACATGGGCACTTTACCAGATTTAAATTTGAGCTAATTTGGGAACTTCTTCAACAAGACGACTGCTTCCTCTGCGAGACAACAAGCCACATAGACTCCATAGTCAAGAGTGCAACTGTTTCCTTAAGCATAAGGACAAAGCTCCAATGACAAGTGTGAAGATATACCCAGATATGGATTTCATCTCATCTGGATTGCCCGGATAGTCCGCATCTGAATATCACTGTATTCGAGCCTCCTCCATGAGCGAGTGTGAGATTAAAAGTTCCCTTCAAGTATTGCCAAACTCTTTTAATTGACTTACAGTGCTCCATGCCTGGATTATTCTGGAATTAGCTAATTATGCTAATAGCAAATGATAATTCCGGTCTCGTCCCAATGTTACATACATCAGTGACCCAACTGCACTGTTGTATGAAAATCTTTGCATGGCCTCTTTTTCTTTTCAACTTGTGGGGCCCATGGCTAGCCTTACCTTGGTCTTCTTATCAATGAGGGTTAATATGGGCCAACAATTATCCGTTTCAAAATCTTTGCAGTATGTTCTTGCAATGTGTCTTTTGGATAATTAGTGGTTCTCTCGCTTCTTTTCTCATGATCTTGATTCCCTAAACATATGAAACCTCTCCAAGAACTTTCATATCGAAGTGTTGTGACAAGAAAGCTTTTGTTTCCGATATGAGTCATTGAAATACTGACAATCAACATATCATCCCATGTAAGGAGATGACTCCCACTGAACTTGGCATATATACAATAGTCCTCTTGGTTAGGCACGAAACCAACTTTTGACAAGGTCTCATGAAACTTGATATACCACTGCCTCGATCATTGCTTAAGGCAATAAAAATATTTTTTAAGTTCATACACTAGGTTTTCCTTTGCCCTCTATGAAGGTTCTTGCTTGTGTCATTTAAATTTCTTCTTCTAACGCTCTAATTAAAAGATGTAGTCTTAAATCCATTTAGTGGAGTTCAAAGTCGAAATGGGTTACTATAGCTATAAGGATCGTGACGAATGGGAACTTAGCTTATAAGGGACAAGGTCTCATCATAATCTATTCCTTTTTTCTAGGTATAACCCTTTGGCTACTAATCTGGCTTTTTAATTTCCCTTCTGAATTCAGTTTCTTCTTAAAGATCCACTTGTAGCCTATGGGTCTTCTATCAAGAGGTAAGTTCACTAAGTTCCAAGACTTTGTTTAATTGAGATAAGCTCATCAATCATGGTTTCTTCTCATTGTGCCTTCTCTAGACAGGTAAGAGCTTCTTGGTAGGAACAAGGTTCATGTAAGGATTCTTCAATTTTCTCATAATATTATCCCAAGGTGAAGAATTTAGGCCATCCCATAATTCAGTTACATCTCTCGCACGTGTGAACACATCACCCTCAATGGTGATTTGCTTCTCGATACAACTATCATGTGTACATGCAGTGTGATGGTATAAGATGAGGCTTGACCCTTGTCCCTTTGGCCCACTAATCACACACAAAGGTCACACAGTCTCTTGGCTCACTACCTTGGGTACCTCTGACCTCATCAAGGGCTAACCCCGCTAATCCTTATCGGTTGTGCTCTATGCCCAGGTATTTAGAGTTTGGTACTCGACTGACCTAGCTCGTCATGCTTAGTCTGAGTCTCGATAAATAATATTGCCAACCTCAGTCCCTCTGGTCCATACTCCCACTGGAGTTTATTGTTCCACTATAATAAATTTGGTTACATGCTCTCATAAGGCCTTTAAATGGGGCCACAAAAACCCAACAAATTAGTTCAAGTGCAATGCTAAAAAAGGGCTAGGGGTAGACCCAAAAAGACATGGTTGGAAGTAGTGAGAAAAAATACAGGGACTTGGGGCCTCACCCAGGGTATAGCCCTTAAGAGAGCAGAATGGCGGACCGGGATTTGCGTAGCTGACTACAAATAGGTGAGAAAAGGCTCCAATGATTATGACTATTACAAATCAAATAAAGAGGTCGCTAATAAAGCTTTCTCAACTGAATATGGTTATTTGTTATAATGATATGAATTTGAAGCATCAAACAGTATAATATATATTCCTAGTGTCTATATGCATCAAATTCATAACCAGATTAGTCATCTCTATAGAATGCTAACTCCCAAGTCTAGACATGTTGCTTGCACTCCTTAATTGTGGATCTGAATTCTAGTCTCATCTATCTGTTGTGTATACAATCTAAAAATTTCAGTCTGGCCACATGTGACCTGTTATCTCACTTCTTCCCTTCTCACACTCAGCAGCAAACTCTAAAACAGCTCAGTTCAATTTGGGTAAAATGTACATGATATAGATGGAGGTGATATCTCACTTCTTCCCTTCTCACGCTCAGCAGCAAGCTCTAAAACAGCTCAGTTCAATTTGGGTAAAATGTACAAGATATAGACTGAGGTGGAAAGAATAAAATTACCTGTAGAATGTAAGAGCATATTCTTATCAAGATGCTTAATCAGGACATAGGTATGGAGATGAGAAAACATTAATCAAAGGCAAGAAATTACCTAGATGGTGCTTCCCATTGTGGTTGAGATTGGTCTTCCCCATGCCAATCAAGGTGTTCTATTTTCATGAAATGCTTTCTCTGTGAAAACCATGTTTAATACATTTCATTCAATACTATAGCAATACTATTTTATGAAAATATACAGTGTGTTAAATTCATAAGAACCTAATAAAGTATATCACTAGTTAGGATACTTGGTTCTTTAGAATTTTCTAGCCATAAGAGATGCAATGGTAAAGGAAAACAATATCTTGCATCTCTAATGAGTTGTTAAAAAACAGCTCCTAAGGAAATTGTATGGCAGGTATTACATGTAGGGTGGTTCGGTCATCACATACGACTTCAGATAGTACAGACTTGCCAACCCTGGTATCCCATCATTTTTCTACTCACATATCAAAGAGATAATGATTCAAGGTGCAAAAGATAAAAATATCCCACATACTTCATTTAAGAAGAAAATTAAAAAGGGAATACGCATAGAAGGGTTCAAGAAACACTAAGAGAATGAAACTATTATAACAAGTATATCGATGGCATGCAATTTAGCTACTACACCATATTTCAAGTTAAATTATCCATTAATTTGAAAGGAAACCCATGTAGTGTCGAAATAGTCAGGTAGAAGTGTGTCTTCCCAATCCTAATGTATTTCCGATGCAATCATTTGCAAGCAGAGATCACAAATCCATAAGTTGTGACTTTCTTATGTGTTGGATGAAAAATTAGGGAGAGTAATAGGTGCATTTTCTTTTCATTAGTAAGAATAAAGACAATGTCTCATTGCTCGAATGATAATTAAATAAAGTTAATCACATAGTTTTCCGGGCGGTAATCAAGGCATATAAGAATCAGAAAAGGAAACAAGGAAAAGAAAAAGATGATAAACAACAACCACAAGGAAATTGAGAGTGATACGTGCCTGAAGTAGATCACTTCGCTTAGTACGTAGTGAACTGAGAAATGTAACATATTGTGTTGTTTGAACACCAAAATCAGTTCTCAAGCTTCCCCAGTCAAAAGATTTTCTGAAAAGATGAGGAACGACAAATTAAGGACCAGTAAGATCCTAAAGGAAATAAGTGAAATATATTGACTATATACTAAAATAGATGAAGGTAGAATTTGTATTGCCACAGATACAGTTACTCCCATCATTATCGCAACCACCTTTAACGATTTATCCAATCAAGATTGGTGGGCTTACCTGTTGGTAGCCACTCTTCCACAGGCATATGCATTCACTTAGGTAACTCTCCACTTTCTTGGAAGATTAAAATAAACCTGAGGTCTTTAATTCCAGCATTAAAGTGAAGTGTCGTGCTCTACCCTACATGATCAAAGTGATTGTTTGGCTTTGGATCAGGGTGCTTATTTATGAACTTTATTTTGCTTCGCCTAGATGACTTTACTGCAATAATATAAGGGCAATTCAAATCACCACCAATATGGTGTTTCATAAACATAAGAAATATGAAGAAGCCGACTGCAACTCCATTTGAGATAAGCTTGTGAACGAAACAATCAATCGCATTTGAAACCGAAACAAAGGAGTGCAAGTAGCAATATAGTATTGACTGAGGGGGAAGTAATTTCAGCAGCATAGCCCACTTTATCTGATCCAACAGATCAGGTCCTCAATGATTTACAAAACCACTTGTCTGCTTTCAATGCTTCATTCAGATCTAGGACACTAGTAGAGCAGTCAGGTACATACGAATTTGGAAACCATCTTCCCCAATCCACTTCTTTTGGATCCTAGGTCATGGATTTAGGAGCTACCGATGATAAGATTGCTAAGACAAGTTGGTTTTGGTCCCTTTCTCCCACTTCTAATGTAGTTATACTTGCTGATGGATCTATCATTGCTTCTGGGAGCAGAAAATATAAGTTTTCATCATCCTTGTCCTTACCCTTTGTAATAAATGTGCCTTCTTTTCCTTCCAATTTTCTCACAGTTAGCTGCTTGGCAAAACAACTAAACTGCAATGTACCATTCTAACCCTCACAATGTGTTTTTCAGGACCTAAAAATGAGTAAGATGATTAGTGGTGGTCGTGATGACAACCGGCTATACCTTTTCAACACGGGATGCCCATCTACTAGTCTCAATTCTGACTCCAGAAGTCAAGAGAAAGTACTCTTGTGGTACACCCGCTTAGGCCACATGTCTCTAAGGTCCTTAAAATTATTGCTTCCAGATAAGTTCTAAATCATTCCACCTTGTTCATTCTAATTTTGGGATCCTGTTGAGGTTATTTATGTATTTGGATGTTGGTATTTTATCTCATTGATTGATGACTAGTCTTGTTATACAAGCTTGGATCTATCTTATGGAAAGTAGTGATGAAGTACCCTCAATAGTTAAATTATTTCATAGAATGGTTCAAACCAGTGTTTAAAAATTCGGTGCCCCGATCCAAAATTGGGCGATCCGGATCGGGTATCATCCAGACTGTCCTGGATCCGCTCATAAAACAGGATCTGGCTGTGTCGCTACAATAAACCGCGTGTCATGACGTCATGGTTCGGCCATGTCACCGCTTCTTTAATAAATATCGGACATGTCACCGATTTTAATAGTATTTTGGAAAATCCTATAAATATGATTTTTCCTTTAAAAAATTGAGGGAGCCCACCCACCACAACCTTTTGCCCATGTGCTCTCATACCGGCCACATGTCAAACAACCACGCAGCCTGGCTTCTCCACCACACGCTGGTACCATACAGGGAGATTGAATTCAATTTATATTGCTTTGCGCTCCCACACTTTGTCAATGTGGGACAATGTAGTTTCGGGCGCCATGAATTTAGACGTGCCATGCATTTATAAAAAAGCATTCAATTTTTTGCCTTATAAAACAGCGTCCAATATATAAAAGTCAATCTATAAAAGAGCGCCCAATATAGTTTAGGGTACCATGCATTTATACGACGCATTTTTAAAACCTTCTTAATGATGCATATTCAATTGTATTTAAAAACCTTCCTTATATTCATCAATAGACTCTCTTTATATTAGTATCACATCAAAGTATCAAACGTGTATTAATTTAGTATCACATCTAATAAATGTTTGATTCTCGATCCGGATTGCCCGATGTCATATATTATTTATTAATATATTTATATTATAAATTATATAATGTATTATATTTTGCTATAGTTGTAAATTAGATTATCAAATTAGATGATATCATAAATTTCAAATTTATTCTTATTTGTATGGTAAAATGATTATAAAATATAGGGAAAATTATGTATATATCTGTTATACTTTTCATTATTACCAAAATACCAAATACTTTCCGTTAGCACTGGAATGTCTGTTTTTTTCACCTCATAACGATTTTTTTTAAAAAGACATTTTTATCCTTTTTCGGTTGTTCAACAACTGAAATGCTGCAATTTCGGTTCTTGAACAATTGAAAATGGCCCCTATAGTTTTACGCTGCTCACTACGTCTATGCTATCTGAATTCTTAAAAAAGAGAGTTTTACCCATTTCGGTTGTTGAACAACCAAAATTAAGACATTTTCGGTTGTTCAACATCCGAAAATGTCTTGTTTTCGGTTCTTGAACAATAAAAAATGACAATTCAAATTTTTAACCTCATGTCTATTTTCAGTTGTTCAAGAACCGAAAACAGGACATTTTCGTATGTTGAACAATCGAAAATGTCCTATTTTCGGTTGTTGAACAACCGAAATTAAGACATTTTAGGTCGTTCAACATCCAAAAATGTCTTGTTCTTGGTTCTTGAACAACCGAAAATGACAATTCAAATTTTTAACCTCATGTCTATTTTCGGTTGTTCAAGAACCGAAAATAAGACATTTTCGGATGTTGAACATTCTCTTATGTTTTAATATGAATTTATTGAATTTCTTATGCGACGCATCTAATAGGTTTTGGGGGAATTCAGCCAGGTACCAATCCCGGATGTTCTTATTTTCATCAGACAGGAGGTCTTGTTTTAAATATTGTTTCTTCTATTTTTTCTTCTTGGAGAGTAAGGATATTGAAATCTAAGTCAGAAGGCGTTGGTTCTTTATCTGCGGAACTAGGTTCATATATTCTATATACTGGTTGTTGGACTTGACTATATTTTCTAGTCAATCCTTCTACTACTGGTCTCCTATGATTTTGCTCCTGTTTTGACTATGGAACAGAAGAAGTAGAGCATCTTGAAGGAATTCTAGAAGGGCCTTCAGAAATATTTATTCGAGTCCGTCAGTTTGAATTAAATTGTATTTCTACATCCCCATCTGGGTATTCTATTATTTGTTCGGGTTCTCGATTCACTGGGGTTCTAGATTGTTGATTTTCAGAGTGCAGAGACCATTTTTCAAGGAGTCTGAGACCAGGCCATAGACCTTGGTATAACAGTATTAGATTTTTCCATATTAGTTTGGAAAAACACCGTTTGCCCTTTAGTATCCATCTGAAGTGCATTTGGGCATAAAGTGTTCATCACTTTATAGCATATCCTATAAACTAGAGCAATATTTTGGAATCCTGAATCCATATCGAACCCTTGGGTTTTTATATTTAAGGTAAGAACTTTCAAGAGGTTAGGATCTATCAAGGCTATTGAAAAATTGGGGAAACAATTGAAGGATATAGGACCGTTACAAAGACTTGATTCTACTATTCCTAGTAGAGAGTCTGAAAATTTATTATGTTACTCCTCCTTTAGGCAAAGAAGGATCGAGTTATTTAAACCAACTCGAGTAAGAGGTTTTATAGCAATTTGGACAAGTCCTATATGCAAATATTTGTAACTCTTATTTTTGTGGTCTTGTATCATTCGGTTTGAAAGAAGTTGGAAACTATTCTACTCATTGGTGATAGAAATACTTTATTCTACAATTTTGATGGAAAAACTTGTTTTAAATTCAAAAGTTCCTTTTCTGTAAACATCTGATGCTGGAACTTTAGGAATATTCCAATTCTGAATTTGGTCTTAAGACTGTTGAGAACCAGTATCAAACCTTTTATACCACTCAAGGGGAAGAATTACAATCCATTTATCCCCCTGAAAGAAGTCTTCAGATGAAAGGGAAATGTGAAGATAAACTCGAAGCTAAGGCTTCACCTTATAAAATTTCTCCTAAAGAAACGGATCACCATACACATAAAATAGATGCCATTCCACATCTAATTGAGCAGAAAAATTATACTAATCTCTGCTTACAAACCATTGGAAGGCAGACAACTAGGATTGAAAATATAATAAGTAGACCACGGGAAAACCCTATGGATCATAAGAAAACGGAAGGGAAACAAGCTTTACTGTTTAAACCCCCCCCAACCATTAATAAGAGTCAGTTCAGCCTTCAAGGTATATAAAAAAAAGATAATAATAAAGAATTAGTGGATGAGCTAGTTAGAAAACTAGCAAAGTTAAATATAAAAGAAAAGAGAGTAACTTTTAAGACAAGCTCTGACCAAGGAGCTATGGTCCTTCAACAAGAACCCTTTCCTAATAATGAACTTGATAAAATAGAACTAGCTTTTAAAACAGAAAGTCTTGAAATAAACCGAATAGACTATGGGAAAAAGTTTAGGCCTACTTCTCAAACAAGAATGTACTATTCTAGGCCTACCCCTGTAGATCTCCAGTTTGAAGAAGATTTAATTACAAGTTCTATATCTTATTCTGGAAGATCCATTGTAACTTAGAATATTGATGGCATGTCAGAAAACCGGATTCTTGATCTTATGAAGCATATGACCATGTATACTACTGCCTGTAAGATAAGTGGAAACCATGACCAAGAAATAGTCAAAGCCATTATTTGTGGATTCACAGGATGGCTGAGAGGTTAGTGGGATTTCCACATGGATGAAAATACGAAAAATGAAATATTAACTGCCACTAAACAATGGGCGGTTAAAAATGAATTAAGATATAATAAATAATGAAAGTGATGCAGTCAATACGTTAATATATACAATTACTCTCCACTTTGTAGGAAGTACCGCGTTATTAGATGCTAGATCAGAAGACCTGCTTTCTAATTTAAGGTGTCCAACATTATCCCATTATAAGTGATACAAAGATGTATTCTTCTCCAGACTCCTTTCTAGAGAAGACAGTAAGTCCGACCACTGGAAAGAAAAATTCATATCTGGCTTACCTCATCTTTTTGCTGAAAAGGTCAAAACACGGCTAAAAAATAAACATGGAGGAATAATCTCATACTCTTTATATACACTAGGAGAATTGTCAGCAGAAATTTGTGCAGAAGGCCTTGCTCTCTGTACAGATTTAAAATTAAAAAGACAGCTTGACAAACAAAGAATGACTGGAAGAAAAGAATTAAGAGATTTTTGCGAACATTTTGGGTTTAATACTCTACCATCTTCCAGAGATTCTGATAAAAAAAGATACAAAAAAAAAAAAATCTATCAATAAGGCGAGATCCAATAAAAGTTCGATAAAAGAAAGATTTCTAAAAAGTTTTCTCCCAGAAATACCTCTTTTAAAAGCAAAGGAAAGAGGAAAATTCCTGTTTGCTATAATTGCGGAAACGTAGGTCATTATAAAAATAAATGTAGAATCAAGAAGAAAATAGATGCTTTACAAATAGATGACAGTACAAAGAGCAACTGTTTAGTATATTACAAATTGAAGAAGAATCTTCTGAAAGTTCTTCTGATCCAGATACAAAAATGTTAATAGAGGGCGAAGAATTGATTCTGAGCAGTTCAGACTCCGATATTGGCGATTTGATACTACATGTTTTTGTAATACTCTTACAAAAGAAGAAAACCTAATCATAGATATAATCGATAAAATAACTTATCCAGAGACTAAGCGAGAAGCTTTGGTCCAGGATATAAATATAGCTAAAACAAATAAAAAACCTTCTCCTCCTCTTGTATGTACTCAAGAAGATTATAGCTTGCCAATGTTCTTAGAAGAGTTGAAAATAAAAATAATACCTATAAAGAACCTTCCATCTCAGAACTAAGACAAGAAATAAATGAGGTTCGTAATGAACTAATAAATCTGAAAAATAGAGTCCAGATTATAGAGTTAGCCTCTAATCCAATTGAAAATAGTCTTGTCAATATTGATGACGAACTAGAATTTAACAATATTATAAATGATTATAAGAATCCTCTACCTCTTAAGACAAAAGAATTTTCCCCTAAGGTAATTGATGAGCCATGATCTTCTAATACAACCCAAGATTGTAATTATGTTAGTCTTCTTGACAAAGTAATTACTCAGAAATGGTTTACCATGATAAAAATAAGCGTCCATAAAGAATATAGTTTTCAAACTCTTGCTCTAATAGACTCAGGGGCAGATTTAAACTGTATAATGAAGGTCTGGTCCCTACTAAATATTTTAGTAAAACCACGCAAGTCTTACATACGGCAGATGGCAGTAAAATGGTTATAAACTATAAACTTTCAAATGCTACGGTTTGCAATAATGGCAACTGCTTTGAGTTCCCCTTTATTATGGTAAAAGGATTAAGCCAGTCTGTAATCCTGGGAACTCCATTTCTAAATATGCTTTACCCAATAAAAATTGATAATACCGGAATTGAAGCCAATATAAAAGGACATAATGTGAAATTTGAGTTCTTCGAGAAACCTAAAATTCGAGAAATCAATAATATAAAAGAAAAAATTTCTAATAAAGAAAAGTTCTTATACTACCTTAAAGAAGAGGTAAAATATAAAACAATAGAAACCAAGCTCCTACTTCCTGAGAATAAAAGGGCGATAGAAAACCTCAGAAAAAAATATTAAACAAAAAATATGTGCTGAACTCCCGAATGTTTTTGGAATAGGCAAAGACATATTGTTTGCCTACCTTATGAAATTAATTTCCATGAAGAAAGAATTCCTACCAAAGCTAGACCAATTCAGATGAATCCCAGACTTTTGGAAATTTGTAAAAAGGAAATTGCGGATTTGCTTCAAAAAGAACTTATTAGGAAAAGCTCTTCTCCTTGGAGCTGTTCAGTATTCTATGTAGAAAAAGCTTATGAAATAGAATGAAGGGCTCCTCGATTGGTTATAAATTATAAGCCACTCAATAAGGCCTTACGATGGATAAGGTATCCCATTCCTAATAAAAGAGATGTGTTGGGTAGACTTGTTAATGCTTGTACTTTTTCAAAATTTGATCTAAAGTCTGGTTATTGACAGATCCAAATTGCTGAAAAAGATCGATACAAAACTGCTTTTAATGTTCCTTTGGGCAATATGAATGGAATGTTATGCCTTTTGGACTAAGAATGCCCCTTCAGAGTTCCAGAATATTATGAATGACATCTTTAATCCTTATACTAAATTTGTGATTGTTTATATTGATGATGTCTTAGTATTCTCTGAAAATCTAGAACAACATTTTAAACATTTAAATATTTTTGTCAAAGCAATCAAAGTGGCTGGTTTAGTAGTTTCTGCCAAAAAAGATTAGTCTTTGTCAGACAAAGATAAGATTTCTAGGACACAATATCTTCCAAGGAATAATAATCCCCATTGATAGAGCCATTGATTTTGCTAATAAATTCCCAGATATAATTAAAGACAAAACTGAGCTTCAGAGATTCTTGGTTGTTTCAATTACATTACTAATTTTTACAAAGATTTAGCTATTGATGCTAAACCATTATTTCAAAGATTAAAAAAGAATCCTCCTGAATGGACGGATGTGTATACTTCAGCAGTACGAAAAATAAAAATAAAGGCTAAAGAATTACCCTGCCTGACACTATCCGACCCTACTGCTTTCAAAATTATTGAATGTGATGCTTCAAAAAAAGGGTTAGGAGGGATTTTAAAACAAAAAATTTCTAATACTGAACAACTGGTTCGTTTCACTTCTCGAGCTTGGAATTCGACCCAGCAAAATTACTGTTAAAAAAGAGATCCTAGCTATTGTCCATTGTGTTACAAAATTTCAGAGCGATTTACTCAATCAAAAATTCCTAATTCGCACGGATTGTAAAGCTGCAAAAGACATACTTCTTAAAGATGTCAAAAACCTTGTCTCCAAACAAATTTTTGCTCGATGGCAAGGTGTAATCTCTTCCTTTGAATTTGAAGTTGAACATATTAAAGGCACCACTAATTACCTTCCTGATTTTTTAACTCGTGAGTTTTTGCAGGGGGGACAAGAGGAGTTTAGCAAAAAAGGGAAAAATGGAAATAGTTCCTGTGCCAAGTAAAGCTTTGGCAACATCATCATCATCAATAACCCCAAAAAAAATAGTCAAAAAACAAGCCCAAGATATGACATTTTCTCCTAAACCAATAGCTATAAATACAACAGGAGAAAAGAGTAGATTCATAGAAACCTCTTTCATAGCCATTACTATAATAGAAGATAATCATAAAACCCAGGACCCAATGGAAATAGCTGCTACATATTTAAATAACCACCTACACCCGAATAAAGGAGACAAAAGCCGAGAATGGTATGAAACCATTCTCCTTGAAACGGGATCTATTACTTTAGTCCATTTTTATAAGAAGAATACAAATATGATAGCATATTCCAAATTCCAAATAAGGAAAATAATTTCATACAAAGAATGGGGCACGACCCTTGAAACCTAGAAAATTGCAAAATGAAGGTTTCAATAATAAATATTAGCAATATTTTGAATACATTAAAGCATGGCATGAGGTCTTTGCTTTTCAAAATAATATAAATTCCCATACATGGTTTATACAAATAAAAATACCAGTAATAGAAGATTTCCCAAATTGGTTAAAAAACTGGTTCCAATTATGGGGATCCGAAACAGAAATACTGCCACCTAATATTCAAGCTTCCCAAAGGAAGTTCATAGATCACAATATAGATCTCCATATGTATTTTATGGCTTTATACCAGATCCCATGGATCATGAAATGGTCCTACCATATATCAGATGACTATACAAATAACTGGGAATATATTCCTGAACTAGGCAGACAAATATATATAAAGTGGTGGGACGTTTACGAAAATGAAGCCCTAAACCCTGATAAAATAAAAATGAGAAAGGTACTATTTTCACCCCTTGATACAGAAGTGAACATGGCGGACTATGTAAATAAGCTTTGCCAACAAAACCCTACTGCAACCAGAGAAGAGCTCAAAAAGAAATTGCTATAGATTTTCGATGAGGAAGAAGAAGCCATGTCTACTTCAACTTAGAATGAAGAAACCTATGAGCAAGAAAACGAGGATATGGATTTCGGAATATCACAGTAAATGATATCACAATACACAGGACGGAGCGACTGCAACCCAAAAGCGCACGAGTCCTAAAATGCTGACAAAATAGTAAAAGCCAAAATAGTTACCAACAACATCTTTTCACCTTTTCCTGTTCATACCGACAACATCTTTTCACCTATTCCTGTTCACATCGACAGCATCTTTCTCCACCGACACCTTTAGGTCCCATCCAGCATCACCGACACCTTTAGGTCCCATCCAGCATCACCGACAGCTTTTAGTCCCATCCAGCACCAATGGACTTGAAATGAAAATTTTGGCGTTCGCAAGTTATAAAAGAAGGAAGGAGGCAATTCATCAAGGCATCTGGAGTTTTCTCTCTCTGTAATCTCTCTGCAACTCTATTCTCTCTGTAATCTCTCTGCAACTCTACTCTCTCTCTGTAACCTCTTTACAACTCTACTCTCTCTCTACTGTATATCTGGTGGTGTATCCAGCCAACCAGATCAAATTTCTATAAAAGGATAAGAGTGTTTGTGTATTAAAAATAGAAAGAGTGGGAGTGTTACATGTGTGATTGTAACTGGGACTCGTTACCCAATTACTATCCGGACGAGTGGAAGTTGTTTTCCAGTTTCTGCGAGTGTCATATGTAAGTTATTTGTTTTTCTTCTCTCATGTTATTTGTTCTTCCTCTCTCATGCAGTTTAAAATAGTTATTTATATAAAATTCTGGCATGTCATTTATGTGAATTGGATCATCATTAATATATCGACTTCTTTGTGTGTTTTCTGCTTAATAATATTATCTTTGCAAGACAGTCAATTTATCTTTAAAATTCCTTTTCATATATGTTTCCTCTGATTGTTGTTATATTTTCAACCGAATAAACTGTTAAAACTATCGGGGTCATTTTTGGTTTTTGAAAAACTGAAATCATAACCATTTCGGTTGTTCAAAAATCGAAAATGGGTAAAACTCTCTTTTTTAAGCATTCACATAGCATAAGCGTAGAGAGCAGCGTAAAACTATGGGGGCCATTTTCAGTTGTTCAACAACTGAAATTCCAGCCATTTCGGTTGTTGAACAACCGAAAAAGGGTAAAACCGTATTTTTTTTAAAAAAAAGTTATAAAGTGCAAAAAACGGACATTCCAGTAATAACAAAAAGTATTTGGTATTTTGGTAATAACGGAAAGTATAACGGATATATACATAATTTTAACCAATAATTTCAATTTCAACGTATAATATTATAGTTAGGTTGTGATAATTTTGGATAAGTAAAGAGAATTAATAAATGTTTGATGTGAAATTATTATAAAATAAGAGTTGTAAATTAGATTTTCAAATTAGATGATATTATAAATTTCAAATTTATTCTTATTTGTATAGTAAAATGATTATAAAATATAAACCAATAATTTCAATTTCAATGTATAATATTAGAGTTAGTTAGGTTTTGATAAGTAAAGAGAATTAATAAATGTTTGATGTGAAATTATTATTATTTATTTTATAATATAGAACATCTCAAGAAAACGTCTCGGTATTCACCTATTTTTACAAACTAATGAAAGTACATAATGCACCACTCCTAATTTATTTTAGAAACTAAAAGAACCCTATTTTTAGAGATTTATAGTTAATTTTTGAAAATTTTTGGAACAAAAATTGCTGATTCGGCCGATTCTCCGAACTGATCCACCGATCCAACACGGGTATGGGTGAGATCGATTCGGGTCACCGATCTGCTTTTTTAAACACTTGTTCAAACCCAAGTTTGAGATCCAAGTCAAAATTTTCCATTCTAATAATGCACGACTACATTATGAATAAAAGAATTATTTTCTTGAACACAGTATAAAAACTCAAACCTCATGTTCTTATACACCACAACAAAATGGTGTGGTAGAATAGAAAAACCGACACTTAGAAGTTGTAAGAGTCATCATAATAGGTTGAGGTTCCTAAAACATATTGGGATGAAGCAGTTCTTATTGTTGGTTGTATGATTCATAAGATGACTACACTTGTTCTCGATGGTGCTTACCCTTTCAAAATTCTCCACCATGAACTTCCTTTATTTCCCCTTCCACCAAAAACCTCTGGTTGTGTCTATTTGTTACATAACTCAGTGCAAGAGAGAAATAAATTACGACCCTAATTTACTAGACGCACCTTCTTAGGAAACTCTAACTCTCAGAAAGGATACAGTGTTATTGCTTTGTGACTACAATGAAATATATTTCAGAAGCCATTAACGTCTTTGAGATCATACCCTATTTTCCTTCCTTGAGAAATTCGATATCCACTATGCCAACCGACAATCATATTCCTCTTTTAATGATCACATATAGTTCCAGTATCCAACCAAGGAATATGTGGAATCTACTAAGAAACAATTGAAGGTGTACACCGAAAAAAAGAACAAAAGAAAGTCTGATGCAAATGATTAACACCAAATCATTGACTTGTCAGGTACCCCTTCTCTTCCTATTCCTGTAACGTCTCAACTCAATTTACCTATTGCTATAAGAAAAGAAAAAATGACTTGTACATCTCTTCTAATCAATACGTTTGTTTCTTATGCTTCAATTTCACCCTCTTTTTGTGCATATATTTGCTTTGTGGCCTTTGTTCCTATTCCCACCAAAGTTGAGTATGTACTGGCTCATCCACAATGGAATGTGGCCATGACTGAGGATATGATTGCCTTAGAGAAGTAGCAAACCTGGGATTTAAATGATCGGCCAGAAGGACATGTCGTAGTATGTAGGTAGGTGTACACCTTGAAGCACAAACCAGATGGTTCGATTGAGAGACACAAGGCTCGCCAGATGACTAAGAAATGTTTACATAGTTAGACTGCAAGGAGACTTTTGCTCTTGCCACAAAATTGAAATTAGTAAAAGTAATTTTATCTGTCATAGATAACAAAAATTGGCCACTCCATCAATTAAACCTGAAGAACGCCTTTCTCCATGGAGATTTGCAAGAGGAGTTATATGGCATTACCACCTGGGTTAAAGGGAAGGTCTACAAGTTGGAAAATGTTGGGGTTTTGTGGCCTCTAAAGGCCGTGAGAGCAAATAATTAATAATTATATTGGATTGCACACTTTGATAGTAGGACTATGTGACCCGGGCAAGTGTATACAAAGTAAAGTTTTTCTTTTTATGTCTTTGTTTTCACCACCCAGATCGTTTCTTTTTATGTCTTTGTTTTTACCACCCAGATCGCTTACAAGTGTCCAAATACAATATATGAATTAAGAAAAACACAAAGCCCAAGGACTCTCACTTGCTCGTCATCAAAACAAAGACTCATACAATGCATAAATCTGAAAATTACATCACTTTCAATAAAATCAAGAGAGCAAGAAAAAAGACAATACCGCATACCTTGCCCCAAGTCACCCCCAAGGACTTCGTACACCCCACACTGGATCTCCTCCATTGATGGCGCACGAGATCAAGGTATTTCTTAGATCTCACAAGTATGAGAAGCTTTGGTTAGAAATCCTTCAAAGATGAGACCCGGTGGAATAACTATGGGCTTTCTCTACAATCTCAATGTGTGGGGTGTGCCCCCCTTTAGACTTTTTCGTGGTTGGGGCGTGCCCCCCCTCCCTTTGTCTAAGCATAAGACTTTGAGAGATGAAGAGAGAGAGAAGTTTTGTGGTGTAGTAAGATTGAACCCCCAAAAGAGATCTTTTATAGACTTATGGTTAGGGTTAGGGTTTCTAGGGTTTAGCCATCCTTATGGAGATTTGATCTAGACCATTGATTAAAAGAGACATGTGGGGAAAGAGATCTTAGCCTTACAATCCATGGATTAGCCACCATGATCTAATAGAAGATGCTAGACCCTTATCTCTCAGCTTCCTTAATCTAATCTTATCAAATATTTAGTGTAGCAAGAATATAATATACTTTTATTTTATTATCTTCAAATCTCTACACATGTTTCTTTTGAAAAGCCAAAATAGCCTTATTACAAAACCTTTCAATTTTGTTTCACTCAAATGGATGGGCATCTTGCATGCCAACACAATTTAGAAGGTGAATGCACTATGTGGGGCATGCCACCCATGGGGCATCTAGTGGCCCCACGCACTTCCCCACATGTTCTAAATTGGTGGTGCCCATGGAGAATAATGGGCCCCCATGTGCCTTAGTTATTTTAATAATAATATGTTTTTTAGAAAATATTTACTATTTATTTTTTCTCTGAATAAGATACTGAAAATTCAGTTTAAGTCTATTTATAAATCTGTTTAGCGAAAATAAAATATCCAGAGACTTTGAAAAATTTGTTTTATCAATCTAAAAATCATTCATAGTCAAATTAATTATTTCTAAATTAATTTGATGGGATTCGGATCCAACTATATTAGGGAAAATGTGAAAATACCGATATTATCCATCTTCCACTAGAGACCATGAACCACACTCACTTTCTCAAACTGGCGTAGTAATTCACATGACCCATAGTCCATCATAGGGATTCATGATTGGGCTACCAAAGTCAGCCAATAAGTGAGGGGACATAATCCTAAACTGTGGATTATAGGTTCTCCCTAGGGGCAAGCCTAGGTCACACAGACCTACGCACACACATCGCAGTTTGGTGCGTGGGGGCTATCTCTCGCACATGTACATACAACACCCTTAATAGTGCTTGCTTTCTGATACGATTATCAAGTGTACATGCCGTGAGGGTATCTGATGAGGACACACAAGGGTCATACAATACCTTAGCAAACTACCTTGAGCATTTCCAACCTCACCAAGGGGTAACCTTGCTAATCCTTCTCGGTTTTGCTGTATTTCCAGGTATCTTAGGGTTTTAGAACTCAACTGACCTAGCTCGTCAAGCCTAGTTTGAGTTTCAGCATCGTAATTGCTAACTTCGGTCCCTTTGGACCATAATCCTTTGGTCTCTCTGGACCATAGTCCCACTGGACTTATCATATCACTGTAGTCATAGTTTTACATGCTCTTGTAAGGCCTTTAAATGGTCACAAAAACTGAACGCACTTCAGTGGAACTTTTTGTGTTGATTGATTGATTTAGGGCCCTAATCCCGTCCAAAACCCTTACCCTTGGTCATATGGCACTACCAAAAAAAGGTTTTTCAAAAGGTCATCCCTTGTTAAGGTTGCAGAGATGCCTAGGGATGGCTTGTAGGCTAGAAGAACTTGGTGGTCTCTTGTGTGCAGATGTACGCCTGTAGGAGTGAGGGCTAAATCCTTAACAAACTTTCTCACGGCATGTACACAAGACAACTGCATTATCGGGAAGCAACACTAAAAAGGGATACATGTATATATGCATAGAGAGAGTCCTCCTTGCACTATAATGATATGTGTGTCTTACTTGCTATTGAGGGGGGAACCTGTAATCTACATTCTGGGACTGTGGTTCCACTATTTATTTGCCAATTTTAACAAGCTAATCATGAGCCCCTGCATAAGACTGTGAGTTGTGGGACTCATTGGGCTGGTTTGAAAAAATAAACGAGGATCACGGTTATTGGGTTGAGTGGAGTACCCTAATAGTCACTTTTTCGCGACCCATTGGTACCAGTCCACTTCTAAATATTTTATTCTCAGTTAATAAATATTTTTGTGAATTTTAGAAATTTTTCAGAATTAAAAGGGCGTTTCAAAATTCTGGAACTGAGGAGTGAAGTGGAACACGTGGGGGTCCTGGGATCCACCTCGCACGTGTGCACACCCACGAGTGGGGCATGGAGCCCATGGGGTCCACACCTTACACATGAAGTGGTACACCACTGGTCGGCCGGCCCCCACGTCGGATCCTATCCCGAGCCCTGCGCTTGATCCCGTGTGTGGTGTGATATGACCCCAAGGTCGTGCAGTGTGAGTGTGGTGCGATGGCAAACCAACAAATTAAAAGTTGCAGGGCAAGAATTACCTCAAAGATTGGTTGAGTTCAGGATGCATCCGGGCGGTGGTCCTCTTAGATCCCAGCTTATTATCGCCGTGGAAAGCCTTCTGACATCTGTCAGCCAACAGGGCACGGGGGTGTATGAGTCGCAGAGATTCTCCCAAGAGGGTGAGCCTTGTGAGTCAAGCACCCCGGGGTGAGCCTTGTGAGCCAAGCACCCCTAGTTCTCCCCGGGCGAGCCTTAAGCCAAGCACCACAACAGGAGGGGACCTGCCATCGTGACCCGTAAGCTTGGGATGTGTTTTGATTCCACTCCCTTGCACGTCTTGCCCTACTGGGGTCTACGGGTCATGCACTTGTGATTGTTGATGGACCCATGTAGTCATTGGGGTTTGGCTCATGATAAACCTAGGTATGGGCTAGGTCTGGGTTGAGTTGGTTTGAGTCCGTTGGTTGGTTTGGTCAGTTGGGTTGGTTTTGTCGGTTGGGGTCATATGAGTTAATGTGGACTAGGGTAGGTCCTAGTTGGTTCAAGTTGGCTAGGTTCGAGTGGGTTGGATAGGTTTTAGGCGTGTAGGTTAGTCAAGTGCGTTGGGCTAGATGGGAGAGGTCAAATGGGTTGAGAGGGGGTCGAGTAGGTTAGGGTGGATTAGGGGGTTGAATAAGTGGGTCGACTAAGATTAGATGGTATGATTTGGTGTAGGCGAATAAGGATGAATAGGGTTAACCGGAATCCGACAGAATTCCAGTAGCACCTCCCCTATAGGGGGTATGGACGACAAGAGTCAAGGTGCTCGGTGATTAGCTGGAGTACCCCAGAGGAATATGTTGGCAGGGATCTATGGGTCCGACCCGAATAGACACCGCCTTGAAAGAGCCTCCTTGAGGGTTTCACCTAAGCCAAGTGGGTTAGGCTAGCGCATGGAGTATGATAAGCTATGGGGTATGGTGTATGGTAGGCTATGGGGTGGAGTATGGTGTATGGTAGACTATGGGGTGGAGTAGGGTGTATGGTAAGGTGTGGGGAGTCGTTAGGTTATGAGGGCCTGGTTAGGTTATGAAAGTGTAGTTGGGTTATGAGGGTGTAGTTAGATTAGGGTTAGGGTTTGGATAACCCTTGGTTAAGTGTAGAGACTTAACCAAGGTAGGTTAGGGTTAGGTTAAGCTAACTAGGGGATGGTTAACCTAGGGTTAGTTTTAAGGCAAGTGCAAGAACTCTTTTGCACATAAAATTTCTCTCCTTTTTCAAGGTGATAGAATTTCATCAATCGCGAAGCAAAAAGAGTCCTCTTTAATTACATGAGTGATGGGGTTTATATAAAGCTCCCCCTTAAACAAGGGTGGCTCTTCAAAACCTTGGAGAATTTGGGTAAAAATAAAAAAGATGAAAAATATAAAAATTTCGGGTAAATGAAAAATTGACAAAAGAGGGGACATGAACAATGTCCAAAATTGACGATTAAGTCCCTCAAAGAGGGCCGCTTCCAAACTACATGGTGTGGGGCCACGTTTTGGGCTTCTCTGGCATCAGAATGGGCAAACAATCACCGACAAATTTGTATATATGATTTGCAAGGAACCATGAGGATTTGGTGGAGCTTTGGTGGCTTTGGGTTTTATGGTTTTCATACAAATATTCTTTAATACTCTTCAATCAATTGCTCCGGGAATGCCGGGTTTATTGGGATGGCAAATCGAAGGGGACCTTGTCATATCATTTTGCACCAAGAAGTGCGAGAAAAAATCTTTGATCGACAAAGTTATGGCTTTGGCAAGTTGCCGGAAATCGAAAATTCTGCTACACCTAACCTTGTGCCCATTGGCGAGCCTCAGATGGCCATCGATCTGAACCCTGATCATGATTTTTCTTACGTCATTTCGAAGGTATTCGAATCACAATCAAAATGCACTAAATTTGAGCTCAAGTTGACTATTTGAAGTCAAGTTATGGGCGAAAAAATGTGATGAGGTTATGCAAACTGGTTTTTTGCATGAGCTTCAAAACTTGCGGACTTCTCTCTAAAATTTCTTTCCATCCAACCGACGGTCACGCGCAAGGCCTATACCAAAAGAACGTGCTCATCAAGGAGCATGATGTATCCAAATTTCAGCTCAACCAAACGTGCGGATCATGCGATCCAAGGGTGCAAAGTTTGACCAATTTTGAGGAAGTGTTGCATGATTTTACTATTTTTGGTAACTGGTATAAGCCAGTTAAAAATCTTCATGCCATGATAGGAGCATGACTGAAATTATAAGAGAGCTCCTTTAAATCCAAAGCCATTTGAAAGGTCGAGCACTCTTAGAGCTTCCTCGGGGGATGGTAGAGAGAAGAGCACAAAGTTGTTCCCCAAATTTGCAGGAGACCTGTCTAGAAGTATTCCATTGTTTTGTGGCCCAAGTTGCCATTCTCTTCAGGTTCAGTCATGGAGGATCAAATTACCAACCACAGTGGCCTGCAAGAACTTCAGTCGCTCTTGGATTATCATGTCCCTCACTCAGGCCAAGGATAGCCCAACAAGAGTCAATGCTGTGCATCCAGATGGAATATCAAGCTTTAAATTTGAAGTGGGTAGTTAGCGCATAATGCGCACATATTATACCGAAGGGAAGTATTGTCCAATAGTACTATTTGTTCTTTATTTTATTCTTTCTTTATTGTCGTAGGCCTTTGTTACTTCATTTTATCAAGGAGTATTTTCTTTTTAGATTATTAGAAATTACTATTTCCTATGGATGTTTTGAATGGATCTGTAGCCCTAATATCTTCAACAGTTTCCATTTCCAAGAAAACCTGTACCAAATATAACTAGGAGATTGCCCAATTAGATCCAATGCAATTTTGATCCATTAGAGAGGCCAAGATGAGTTTGTAGCAGAAATGCTGCATCTATTGAGGCTCATGCATGGACAACGATAAAATTCTTGTACCATATGTGTCCAGTGAGCAAGCAACATTAAGCAAAAAGTGAAATGGTGAAGTGATTAAGCATTCAGGTTCCGTAACATAAAAATCCTACTGCTGAACAATGAAAAAATAACGGAAAAAGACAACCTCTTTATAAATCAACTTGTATATGATTAGTTAGATCACCAAACTGTGTAATACTCAAAGCACCTCTATCTTGTGCTAGAAGTAATACAATTGAAACACATCACATATGTCAAGTCTCATTCCACGTGATGTTGATTAAGGAAGTTGATAATGAAAGTGCATGATGTGAAGAAAAAACCTGTTACTGTAGAGTGTTGAACCTCCTGTTGACTGGCCATATTCATCCCCCATGTTGAGAACGGGTACACCTAAAGATATGTACAATATGAAAAGGAAGTTGCGAATCTGCCACAATTTCTTAGCAAGGTTAACAGCAGGTACATAAAAAATTGATCTTCCACATACACTGTACAAACATAAATGCTTCACTGAACATAGGTAAATGAAGCTTTTGTACCTGTTTCAGTCGACTTTCCAGAACCACAGGTGTACTTGTAGGACCTTCTTCTCCACAGTTCCAACTGAGATATAAATTAACAGATGATATAATTCAAAAAAGTCTATATAGATTATAACAAGAATGCTACATTCAGAGGAGCTAACAAGATAGTCTATATTGGATAATAATTCAGAAAAGTGTCAACAATCTAATCTTCAGTGGGTCACATTTTAATCGGAATAGGTACAACCTGAAACTTACAAGGGAGATCAAATAAGTAGGAAGATCAAAATTAACACAGCTGGCACAAACAGACAAGGATTCCAGCTGAAGATCTGCATTATAATTGCATAACATGCCTGGACCATGGTATTTCAAAATCATTTTAATAATGAAACTGGTTCCTTATCATAGGTCTTCTTGCTATACGCAAAGGGTGATTGTCTAATGCTATTAGAAGGGCCCTAAGGGGACCATTATTCCTGGTGTTTGGTTGTGATTCTTAGGAGATTCTTTGACATCTGTAACTCCAAGGATGTTTATCTACACATCCTCACGGGTGCCAATAGGCACGCAGATAATCTACCAACTGGGTGTCTCTCACAATACCCTTATGATAGATGTAGTAGATAATATCGATGTATGGAGACCCAGATTCACTCTGGGGAATAGCCAGACCCCAGGAACAGTGCACTCCCCACGTCTCGAGTAGGCTGGACAGAAATCCTTCTCTTAGTAAACCCGTATTACTATTAAGAATATTTGCTCGTTTTTTCACCACTTAAGACAGGCTCAGGCATACTCGTCCCAACTTGGATTAGATTAGGCAAGTCTTCAAAATTTCGGCAAGTTCAGGCATTTTTTCAGCGGGCAGAGAGCCATGGGTCACGCTGAACTGGCAAGGGCATTTGCAAAAGGCATCCTGCCAATTCTGGATGGCTCGGCCAAGACTGGGTCGGAATGATCGAGTTTTTAAAAACTGGAGTGCATTGTTCCTTCAGATGCTGCCCTCACATTCTGTCACATTTTCAGTTGTTCTCCTCTTTTCTACATTCTTCTTTTCTTCAATAAATATTTCATTTACTGATTTAATAATTACAAAGAAGCAAGATTCCTCATCAATCTAAAAAAGCAAATGATCAGAGAGAGCACTAAGACCATTTACTAGTAGTGCATTATCCATACTCTTGACCATTGGAAGTCAGCAATGTTATGTATATGAAGAAACACACAAATGCACTTGAAATGAAAAGCAAGTGAGCTTCCTTATAAAAATTAACAAGATCATGCCTTTACCTCAATTCAGCACTGAGCTCACTGCCACTGCCAGAAATATAAATTGAAATGTTGTCAGAACTAGAATTAACAAGAGAAAAGAACTACTATCTAATGCAACGCAGTACCCACACAAAAAATTTCGAAAGAAAATAATCAGCATCCACACAAAATCATTCTTCTCAAACAATCAGCTAGAGATAACTTATAACTTTGTAGATATCCAAGAAAGAAAAAGAAAAAAAATACCAAACTTCAAGTTAGTAGACTCAATACCTGAAACTAACTAAGTCTACAAGAGGCAAGCCGAAGTTCCTTGCAATATAATTAAAAGAAAAGCTGGGTCCTCTACCATCCGAAAAGATATCCCCACTGCCATTATGCCACATCACATCAAAGCCTTTGCTCAGAAAGTTGTTTGAGGTAGAAAAGGTTAAACACTGACTTTGAATTAGCAAGAAGCATTAACAGCAGAAACACTGGACGAAAATGTTGGCTGCAGAGAAGAATGTCAAGAATATAATTTTGCAGGTCCATAATTTATCAAGGACCTGATGTTCTGCACAGATAAAAGCCACACTGACCTGGCTATCCATGACAGAAGCAAAACACCTTTCTGAAGAAATGATCAATCTCAGATATGTCCATTTTAGTGTGCTACTTAGCTATTGCCAGCGAAAAGTGCGGCATCAAACAGCATATAAGAAAGTGATTCATACAAGACTGCTGAATCGGAAAAACTTATACATGCATCCAAATGTTCACAAAGATACCAGTCTCTTAGTGTACAACTCTTTTAAATTTTACAATGAGACTAGTAAACGTGAAATTGCATACACTTTTCCTCAAAGTAAAGCAAAACTCTCACTGATAGAATCACTCTTACAACTCAATTACAGCAAGAAACAAGGATCAAAAACACCACATGACATCCCCAACATCATTTCCATTCATTTGGACACAATGATATTGCATACATACAAAACAATTTACACTGAGTAAAATTCAGCTACATACAATTTCTAATAGAATTACGTCAAACACTTTCTTGTACAATTACGACTCAAAAGCAATCTCAAACATTACAAAGACTTTCACAAATGTGTGCATGAAAGACACAAGCTAAGGGGAGCTAAAACTCAAACAATATGCCTGGGATCACCTCCATGGGACTTAATACACCTGGAGTAGATTACCACTTCGATAGCACATGGGATCTGAGACCTATCACACTCTAATGGTGAGAATTGCAAAACCAACTTCAAATACATACTAAAGGGTCACTTTCGGGACTGATTTACAGGTACAGGGTTGAAATTTGGACTAGTTTTGGTCCAAAGCAATGAAGCATGGTAGGGGCCTATGAATGCATAAAGAAGCCATGAATTACTGAACCAAAAAGCACCATAGAAGAGACAATGCCTTGCTGTAAATGGTGGTTTAGAAGCAGGTTACAGCAAGATGATGAAGCCCTGAAGTTGGCATGGAGCTCCAAGGTGAATGCAAAGGACCATGGTGGAAGTATGGGGCAAGGGTCTAAGCTAGCATGACCATGGTGTTTACCATGGAGCACACTCTCTCTCCCTAGGATGTGCCTCTTGAAAGAAGTCGCAATGAGAAATTCAAAGGGAATAAATAAAAAAAGTTATCTTTTCTTTTATTAATATATCTGAATTCCACTAAAAAGTGCCACCAAACAAAGCTATAAAGAAAAAAATAAAAGCCAAAATACAACCTAGGATCTTTTTATTTTATTGCAAATGAATATAACTCAATCCAGGACTGAATACAAGCATTCACTATAAATTCTAATATAAATAATGCCCCTCGAAATTGCAACAAATTGAGTAATAATCACTGAAAATAAACTTAGAACAGACTTACTTGACTTTGTCTAGGGTCACTCCCTTAAGAATTGGTTCACCCCAGACCCCGTTACCCAACCGATGGCACACTCTAATCCTATTGGCCCTAGTGAATTCTCTGTGTCGGGAAGCTCTTTTAAGCAATACCTTTCTCAAATCTAGGGTTTAAGAGCATAAAACAAATTAGTGTTTCTTAGACCCCTTTTTGACCTTTCTAGAGCATGCCATTGGTGGTACCTCCCTTGGGTCGATACGGGCTAGGTACCCCTCTATGTAATCGCAAGGTCCTTAGGTTGGTGCATGCCACACTTTTTGGGCTAGAGAGGAGAGAGAAAGACAAAGAGATAGAGGTGTAGAGAGAGAGAGAGAGAGAGAGAGAGTAAAAAATTTCAGATGATTAAGAACGAGGGTGGCTACACTCCATTTCTAGCCTCTAAGTGGGTCTAGGTATGCCCATCTAGTTTAGAATTCATCTTGGCCACAGAAGTCCTAGGTAATTTGTGAGGTGAGAAAGAAACAAATCTGAGCCATCCACCCCATGAATCAGCCATCATGATTTACGAAGGAATCTATGAACCTTATCCCCTGGATCTTTGACCCACCTCCACTTCTAGTCAACCTAGGATAAGACCAATGAAGAACATATCTTCTATTTTGACAAGACCTTCCTTTTCTCTCTCAAAGAGATTTGGTCAAATTGCAAAAATACGTTTAAAATATATAATATTCTCCACTCCCACAAAATATGGACACTAAATCTTTTTCAAAGATTTCATAATATTTCCTTCTTTAATAAAATATCTTTATTACAAGAGATAACTTAATCCTTAACAAAAATGAAAAAACATGGGCATCCTCAAGACGCTAGGACAAGTGGGCCATGTGGGCCCCACGTCCCACAACCATGTGGGCCCCCAACGTGTGCAGCTAGGCCCTTGCCCCTACCTTCCCCACGTGGGTCCCACAATGCCCTAGGAACTAGGAAATTACAAAAACACTCTTTTAAGGGTTTTTCACTGCTGAAAATGATTTTAAAAATTCTGAAAACATTCCTAAAAATTATAAGACATTTTTAAGACAAAATAAAAAAATTCCCAAAAATGGATTAGTACCAATGGGTCATGAAACTGTCAGGGCACTCCACCTGACCCAATAACTGTGATCAACTATCTTCTTAAATATACCCAATGAAGCCCATGACCCACAGTCTCATCCAGGCGCTCACAATTGACCTGCCAAAGCCGACCAATAAATAGTGAAACCACGGTCCTGAAATCTGTCCTTACTAAAATCTCGGGTTTTGGACATATAGATTCCACAGAACAAACCAACCTAAGTAAATGCATGTTATCCATTTTTTTAAAATGCGGCTACATCGTCACATATGCGGCCGCATCATGCGGGATGCACTAGCAACTGCATCACTAAACAATGTACATGCACTTTGGTGGGATGTGCCCGCATATGCTTTGCATCATATGCGGGCGCATCCCACCGCAAATGCACTCAATTCATCCTATTTCATCAGATCAGGGATGTGATATGGTTCTGAAGGATGAATCAGATATGGATAGCTCCAATAACATTTCATTCTTGACGGCATGGCCACATACAACGCCTATGCGCCCTGCGTGCAAGATGAAAAAATGCCCCTCGAAAAGGGGTATTCGTGTCTTTTTGACCCCTAAAAGGAGAGGGGGGGGGAAGGGTTTTTTTTCCAAAATCTTGGATTTTTGTCTTAGAAGATCTTTGGTTGTTGATTGGTTTATTTTGAGTGTTAATTTCAGGGAGGTTTAGTAAAGTTTTAACAACAAATCGAGCGTTTCAAGGGCCGATAATAAATCGATATTTTCTTCAAGTAATTGATAAGTTTTTATTTCCTAGGACACTAATACTTCTTTTTGGGGTAATGTCTTCTTCACAATCTTCTAGTAACAAGGATCTGGCTTGGAAATATGAAAAACTAAAAAATCTGAAAGACCAAAATTGTGTTATTTGTACTCTTTGTGAAAATACTTATATGGGGCAGGTATTTTTCGATAAAAAGAACATTCGGCCGATATTTCAGGGAATATCAGAGCATGCTCACAAGCTACCCAAGAGATTAAAAAGGAGATTAGAGAATACATGGATAGCTTGAAAAAACAAAAAGAAAATAAGAGAATGAAACGAAAATAATTAATGGATGAAATTCAATTATTTGATAATGATGAAGATAATGAGGATATATCAGAAGTTGGTATGAGGCAAAGGGGAACTCCAAGGCCAAAGGAGAGAATTATAAATATTGGTGGTAGTGTTGGAAAAACACACCTCTCTAAGGGGCAAATGGATACATTTTGCATCCCTAACCCCGAAATCGTGGTTTAGGAGAGGAGGAAAAAAAAAAAAAAACCACAATTGAAAATCGATACAAGAAAGAAGAGAGGAAAAAGGTATATAAGTACATTGCAAAGTGGTTTTACATGGCCAATATTCCTTTTAATACTATAACCCTCGATAGTTTTGCATGTATTGTCCAGGCAATTGGGCAATTTGGCCCATGACTTATTCCTCCTACATTACATGAGATTAGGGAGCCCTTATTGAAGGATGTTGTATCCAATGTTAAAAAAATCTTAATTTCTCAAAGAGAAGGGTTGGAGAAGTATGGGGCAACTATTGTGTGCGATGGATGGTCCGAAGGAAAGTCAAGGGCATTTATTAATTTTTGGTTAACTGTCTAAAAAGTATCTTTTTTGTTAAGTCTGTTGATGCATCATACAAGTCACATAATGCTATATACCTATGTGACTTGATGGATAAGATTGTAGAATTTGTTGAAGAGCAACATGTGGTACAAATTGTCATTGACAATTGTGCCATTATGTTGCAGCTGGGCATATTTGACTTTGAAGAGGAGGCATATGTTTTGGACTCCTTGCGTAGTTCATTGTATTAATCTCATGCTTAAGGAAATAGGTACGACATCTATATTTAGTGGGGTGATTTAAAAAAGCTATATTTGTTGTTGGGTTTATTTATAATCGTACCAAACTCCTTAGCATGATGAGGACTTTTACAAAGAAGAGATATATAATGAGACCGGGTGTCACTAGATTTGCCACATCATTTCTCACTCTTTAAAGCCTAAACAAGCAAAGTCAAACCAACCCAACAGGATCTATGATCCACTGTGCAAGGGCTCATGATTGGCCAATCAAAGTTAGTCAATAAACAATGGAACCATTGTCTCAGTATGTGGATTATAGGATCCCCCCGTAAGAGCAAGTCAGATGAACAATATTATAGTACAAGGGGGCTTTTTCAACACACATGTACACATATCTCCCTGTAAGAGCAAGTCAGATGAACAATGACTATAGCGCAAGGGGGCTTTCTCTGCATACATGTACACGTATCCCACTATAGGGTTGCTTCCCAAAAAAAGCGGCTATCCTATGTACATGCCGTGCAGAAGTTTTGTTGAGGATTTAGCCCTTGCACTCACAGGCCTACAACCGCACACAGGAGACCACGAAGCTCTCCTGGCCTACAAACTATCCTTGGGCATCTTTTCGACCTCAATAAGGGATGACCCACTACAAACCATCAATAGCAGTGCCTATGATCAAGGAATAGGGTTTTCGGACAAGACCTACGCCACAGACTGCCTAACCTTGGGTTAGTCACCCAATTATACACTCCCCTTTAATTGTACAGTCCACTATGCTTATTATATTTACATGCTCTCACAGGCGTTAAAGGCCACAAATCCCAACAGTACCTTTCCCCCTCTCCACCTTCCAAATGCTTCCCTTGAGATTCGTATTTAGCTATCAAGAAACTTCCCTTCCTTAATCCCTTCCCATTTCTCTCTAATTATCTAGTCAGTTTTTCTTATTCTTATTACACTCACTCTTTTCTGGTTTATTAATAGGAAATTTCTCTAATTCTTCAGAACTTTATTCCAATTATTAATATGTTCTATTTATTACAAAAAAAGATCCATACCTATAAAATAATTTCCAGGAGGTCATACATTGTTGGGGTGTTGACGCATAAAACAATCACTATAGGGCCATACCTTCCGCATAGTCGGGTGGCAAGATTACTTAGAAGGCCTTCACCCCTTAAAAAGTTCCTCACATCATAACAAAACCTTGCATTCATCTCTGCCCACTTCTTCCAATGAGGAAAATGTATTTCCTAAACACATGTGAAATACAGGGAAATATTAGTCAAATGTTAGTTCACTAGTAATATATCAAGTGTGACATATACCATATCATATAAATTTTCGAAACATATAGGAAAAACAAAACCTTGCATTGCATGTCAAGTGGGGACCAACAATCAGCAATGATCTTGGCATGAGAGAGAATTGGATCAAATGCTATAGCTTCAATTAGGGGAGAAAGGGTTAAGAGCTCTCCATCGGACCCTTTAGCAAGAGATGAAGAATTAATGAAACAAAATCCATCAACATGATACTCGTGCACCCAATGCCTAAGACAATCCAAAATCTGGTAAATCAAGAATCATGCTTAGATGATGTCCAAATGTAAGTCCAAGGATCACATAAACAATATCCATTTATGATAACATGATTTCTACAGAAACTATAATTTCTATCAAATATAATTATTGACAAAAGAACAAATCACCAAGGAGACCAAGAATGGCTATGAAGAAACATATAACATTATAGAATACAATAGCATTTTAGTATTATAAATTTGAGATTCTAAACAGAATCAGCTGAGTTTGGGTAAGTCTCAATGAGTATTTTGATGTGGTAGATATGCTACACATAGAAGCACTCTACTATGGCAAGCAGCGATTTGATAGGCAGGATAGAAAGAACATACACATCAAAGCACTCTAGAGGGCATTGCATCAGCAAAAAGCCCCCTTCGACTCGTGCTTTTACATGAAGTGTTGTAAAACATTTCACAACAGCAAAATTCCTCAAGTTTTGCTAGGCAACAACAAAAACCCTCTTCAAACTAGTGGTCCTTGTTTGAGAGATTGTTAGAGTACCTTAAACCTTGCCTTAGACCATGAATTTTGGTGGGTCAGTAGGATTTTGAATTTATTTCCACATGGAAAAGACCCCTTGTTACTATCTCATGTAATTTGAAAGCTATTAACTATTTGATGAAGCATACCAGATCTGTGAAATGAAGATCCATGGATTCAACACGTTTTTGTGTGAAGCTTTTTACTGACCGAAATTTACTAGAATGAGGTGAAACCACTTTAAAATTTTAGATAAATGAGTCTAGTTTAAAATTGGTTTTGGACTCATAATAAAATTCTTTATGGCTTGAAAGTTATGGTCATTTTTCTAGCAGGGTGTCATAGTTTATTTTCTGCTGCGCAAAACAAAAATTTAATTTGGGAAAAATCAAATAGTTTGACAAACTTTGGACCAATATTTGGGGATACTTCCCATATGAGAGTTGTCTGGATATGAGTCTAGATTGTCAAGAAATTGGTTGCAGGTTTAAATGATTTTTAAATTTAATAATATGCCCTTAAAGGTAGACAATGTTCATCTTAGAAAACCAGAAATTGACATAGTGTTGTCTATTACATTGACAGGTAACATGTTATTGCCATGATAATGTCTCTTGAATTAATAAGCATGATAATACGACATAGTGATGTCTATTACATTGATATGTAGCCTGCTATTGACATGATTATGTCTCTTAAATTGATAAGCAAGATAATATGACATAGTGATGTCTATTGCATTGGTATATAGCATGATATTGACATGATAATGACTCTTGAATTGATAAGCATGATAATATGACATAGTGATGTCTATTACATTGATATATAGCATGATATTGACATGATAATGTCTCTTGAATTGATAAGCATGATAATATGACATAATGATGTTTCTTGTAATTATATGTATAACATGCTCTAGACATAGTGATGTTTCTTGTGATTATATGTATAGCATGCTCTGGACATGTTGATGTATCTTGTGATTACATGTATGGCATGCTCTGGACATGTTGATGTCTCTTGTGATTATATGTATAGCATACTTCTAATATGACATGTGTGCATGGAGACATGCTTCTGTTATATGATTTATGCATGGTAACATGCTTCTGATAAGATATGTGTGAATGGAGATATGCTTATGTTATATGATCTATGCATGGTAACATGCTTCTGATAAGATATGTGCGCATAGAGACATGTTTTTATTATGATCTGATGAGATATTTGTGCCGGCAGCTGTGATTTTTTACTACACTATGATAGGATGAAAGTTAGCAGTGTGAGTGTTTGGGTGGTCACTCCCCCAAAACTTATGTGAGGCACTACTCATTAGGACCCGTTGGTAGTGTAACGCTCTCTCGCTAGAAGGGCACATGAGAGGGTCGTGTCTTGCAAGGCCAGTGCTTATCAAAAGCCCCAAAGCGCGCTGGGGTTGTGTGCGTTTGTGAGGCACTACGCAATGGATTGACCCGTTGGTGGTGCTTCTCTCTTGGTTGTGATGGGAGAGGCTCTACACATCAAAATTTGATTGGCTCGATGGGTAGGGCTTCTACTTCACGAGTTAGTTTGGTATCTCTTGATCTTGATTATGCTTGTTATATGCATGCCTAAATGTTTTGATCTGTTATGATGCTCATGCCTGAATGATGTGATCGACTTCTTATTACAATCATATCTGGTTCATCTGATTAGTTATTACTCCACCATGAAATAAATCATGCACGATACGTTTGTTTAAATGTGAATTGGACACATGATTCCATGTTTTGTAAGACTTACATAAAACTCTAACTATTGTCTTGACAAAATATTTGTAAGCATGAAAGCATGGCACCTAGATCTCATTTATTGGGCTTTACAACTCGCTATGTTAATTTTTCTTCCATGTAGAGTGATAGCCAATTGTGACTAGAGTGGCGTGTCCTGGTGGTCGTGTTTGGGATCCCGTACCCCCCTTCTGTTGAAGCTCCATTTTGCAGTGTATATTTTGGTTGGTTGTCTGGCCATACAGTTCATTTTGATTTGGTATTATGCCTTGATATTGGGCCTTTAGTGCCTTGGACCTATATGTACTATTTTGGACTGTTATATGTATTTTGGGACTTGTTTGTCCAGCAGACTTTGGTTATGTATATTGTGTTTTGTTTTTCGTTTCTTTTGTGGCTGGCTTGATATCGGAAATTTCTTCTTTTTCAAGGTGTTGAGTGCACTCCAACCAAAGTGGCACTGGCAACCTTTGGTCGTGGCCCCACGCCCTACTCTCCTCTGGCGGGCCCGGGCCTAGCCCTCTATGGGTTAGATAGGGAGGACAAGGAGCGGGGTCGTGACACCTTCTCTCAAAGTATCTCTCCTCTCTCTACCTCCTTCCCTTGATCTCTCTTTTTATTTTCTCCCATTTATTACTCCGTTGTTGTTGTATTCTTAACCTGGTATCAAAGTGAGGTTTCTTTTAAAGTTGTGATCTAGCTGTGCGAAGGTCTCCAAAAGCTGCATCGTCAGAAACTCTAGATCTGGAAATAGTATGGAATAACGAGAGGTGGGAACCCTAGTTTTTGCAGTTATTTCATTGAGTTTTTTTATGTGAGTTCAGAACACCTAGATCTTGGTGTTTTCATTCGATGGTGTAAAGTTTAGTGTTGGACCACTTAAAAGGATTGAACCCTTGCTTGTAAGTTGTAAAACTCAATTTTCTTTGAGATCTCTTATATGGATGTTCTCATGACATGTTTAAGGAGTTTTTGAGTGGCTGTCTATGTTGATTTCTGCTTTCCTTGGTCGGTTTTTTTGCTGTATTTTGGTCAATATGTCAAGTATGAGTGGTAATGGACACTCTTCCAGCTCTACTACCACTCTAGGTGTAGCCTCCCATAGGCATATCCATGGAGATAACCCCGGACTGCAAATTACTGCTCCCAAACTAGAATTATTGAAGTGATCACAGTCTGCAAAAATGTTTTTTCGTAGAAGAGGGAAGTTGGAGTAATAAATGATAAGATTACTAAACCTGCAGAAATAGATCCCTCATATGAGAAGTGGGAAACTAAAAATCTGACAGTGATGACTTGGTTATCTCACTCATGCAACCATCAATTACTAGGGTTTTTTGTTCCTTAAAACTGCAAAAGAGATTTGCGACTCTGTATACCAAATTTACTATCAAAGCAAGAATGTGGCTCAAGCGTACCAATTTCTTTTGAAACCGATAACCTTGTATTAAGTGTAAGAATAAAAGAGGTACAAAAACTGCTCGCATAGGGCTCAAAAGCCACCGAGAAGAGTGGAAAACCAAAAGGCTATACAAGCGGGATTACAAGCATCAGTAGAAAGTTCAAAAGATACGCCAAAATGTCACAGAAACTGGGAAAATAAGGCCATAAAGAGACACAACTTAGGACAACTCCATAGAAGCTCCTTGTTTAGCTCAAATGTACCAATTGTGGCAGGAAATTTCCCATCCTTGACATGGGGAGAGGTCTCTTGTAGTATAATTTTCCTTACCACGTAGTATGTTGAAGGAGTTAGACCACTATCCTGTAGGGCAGATTGAGAGAAATACCAGAGTTTGTGGAACAAACCCGAATTTTTGAGTACTTGGCTGGATTGAATTTAGAGATAAATTAGCTAGGGCCCAAATGCTTAATAGGGATACTCTTCCATCACTTAGCTAGGCGTATATTCCTTTGTCCATAGTGAGGAAAGTGAAAAAGTGTCACACAGCCTGGTCAAGTACCTGATGAATCTGCCCTTCGTTTCAGCCTCATGACCTCCTAAAAACAATAAGGTAAGGTGGAACTCAAAAATTTGACAAAAGGGGGCATAATCAAGGAGATATAAGTTAAGTGTGACCGTAATGGTAAAAATGATCATATTAAAGAAACTTGCTAAGATGTGGTTGGTAGGCCAACTAACTTTAATGGTTCAAGTCAGTTTAATGCTCACAAGGCATCATCCACAAGGAGCTCAGCTGCTGCTCGTACAGATAAGCCAATACAGAAAACAATCCAATATTCAATTTCTATTTCAAAAGAGAAGATACCAGTCCCTAACGAAGATATTGAAAGTCTACAAAGATTATTCGTACAGTTAGATGGCCCATCCACAACCTCTTCTTCATCCTTGCATATTAAGGTACTCATGCTTCTGCAAATCATGTTTCCCTTGTTCCATCAAAACAATCCTGGATTATTGATTCGAAAGTATCAGATCCATGACCAGTATATCATCCTTGTTTTCTTCCTATTCTCTTTGTTCTGATAGCGATAAAGTTAGGATTGTTGATTTTTTTCCTCTATTATAGGAAAAGGAACTACAGATATTTCTCCTCAAATGTCATTGTCATCAGTTCTTCACTGTTCCCAGCTTTGCTAAAAACTTAATGTCTACCAATAGCATTACCAAAAGTGTGAATCGTTGTGTAAAATTCCTTCCTTACCATTGTATTTTTCACAATCTGGATGTGAGGAAGATGATCGGCAGTGGTCATGAAGCTAGTGGCCTCTACAATCTTGACTTGGTAAAAACTACCTCTCAAGCCCTACAGTCCAGTTCCAGATTTAATAAAGATCGGATTTGGCAATGGCTTTTGTGACTAGGTCATTTGTCTTTTCAATCCTTAAAAATTTTGTTTCTAGGTTGTTTATCTCTACTAGTGTGCTTGAGTTTCAATGTGAGGTCTGTAAACTATCAAAACATTGTCGAAACGCTTATTGACCAAGTAATAAAAGCAAGGTTCTTTTTGCTATTGTTCATTCTAATGTTTGGGGTCCTCCTATTGCATCATGTTTTGACTAATGGTATCTTGTTTCTTTCTCACTCAAATTTGATACTAAAATTATGGTACTTCGATCGATCAAGGTAGGGAGTATTCTAATAGAGAGCCACAATCCTATTTGGATGAGCATGGAATAACACAACAAAGTTCTTACACTTATACAACACAACAAAATGATGTAGCTGAAAGAAAGAATCCTAATCTTTTATAAGTAAGTCGTGCTTCCCTCGAGTATGAATTGTTGGTTTTTCTGGCCTTTAAAGCCCATGGAAGCATGTAAATGAAAAATTTATAGTGGATAGTGTGTTTGTTGGTTAACTGACCTAGGGCAGTCTACGGCCTTGGTCATGTCCAAAATCCTTTCCATTGTGCAAAGGTACTACTATTGAGGGTTTCAAGGCGGGTCATCTCTTGTCGAGGTTATTTATTAGCTAGTTTTCCAAAAGGGTATGTAGAAACCTTAATTGTAGTTTATGCTCTCAAAACCCTACATTTGCAAGGTATTGCCTAAGGAAGCTTCCCAACTCAGAAAATTCATAAGGCCAATAGGATCAGAGTGTGCCATCTACCTGATTGTGGTGTACGAAGTCCCAAGGGGGTGACCCTAGGCAAAGTCAAGTAAGTCTTCCCAGCTCTTTGAGTTTTCAGGCATTATTTTTCAGTTTTATTGTAATATCCAGGTATGTTATTTGTATTGAAATTCTCAGTTTGAGCTTGTATTTAGTTCCTGGATTAAAAGGAAAGATCTTAGGTTGTATTTATACTTTAGGGTTTTATTTCTTATTTACAGCAGTATTTTGTGGCACTAGTACGTGGAATTCAGATGCACTGATAAAAAAAAAAGAGAAATTTTTTTTATTTTACTCCCTTGGATTCCACATAACTACTTTTCAAAAACGGTCTTTAAAACATTGGGAAGATCTCTAAAGAATAGGCATGACATGGGATAAAGCACAAACTTCTAAGTGGGGCACTCCACCCAAGCTAAACTTGCAATCACTCTCCATCCTAAAACTGACCCAACAAACCCAAGACCCACATCTCTTCGCAAGGGGCCACGATTAGCTTATCAAAACAAGCGAAGGTATAGATGACCTACAGAGGTTGTTGTGGATTAGAGGTGTTCCCCCAAATACAAGTCATGTCCATCTAAAACACCATGTCCATCCCAAACACATGTACCATCCCAATTTAAGGGTTCTTAGCACATGCACTTGCAGAGTTATCGCTAGTCCCTGACCAAAATACCTGGTCAATGCGGCTATCATGCATGCATGCCACAGAGGTGGTACCATCAAGGATTTTGCAGTTGAGCCTTCAACCCTTACATAGAGACCCATCTCAGGTCCTCCAGGCTCTGCCAACTCATACAAGAGTATCCTTGCCCCTGTGCTACCAATCCTACCACTGGGCTCTTCATACCGACCTCAAGAAGGGTACCTTGAAACCTTCCATGGTTAAGGCCTCTAGCATTAATCAAAAGTCAAACTCAGATTCTAGGCTCTGCCACTCAATCAAGCCAAGGCCTAGACTGCAAACCAAGGCGAAGTGATAGAGCCCACTCTAAGTCTCATTGAGCCTTCTCATAGATGGCACTCACGCCACATCGCTCTAAATCACATATAGCCGCTAAACGGAGCCCACTTACAGAGACCAACATTCCCACTTGACAAGGAGTGTCCTTTATCTCAGAAAACACCATTAGTGCTCAATATGGGGAAAAATAGGACCCAAGGCCTTTGAAGGCCCTAATACCCAACAAAAGTGGAGTCTCCATGAGTCTCCACACGAACCAGACGCCAGTCAAATCAATCAATCAAATCCATTTCAACTCACTATGTTTCTAAACTCTCAAGTTCTTAGAAAACTATCATCAAATGCTATTGAAGGGATGCTCAAGGAAACTAGATGAATTCATACGTCATCAAAAATAACTTCCAAAAGATACAACAGGAAGTCCAAGTTTTGTGAGGAATTCCATTTTCCAATGGTAATAGAGCACATCATGAACACTGTACATTTCTGCATTTATACTACAAACATTATAATACATTTCTGCATTTATACTACAATAGAAGGTATTGAACAAGGTCTATGCAGGTAAGAAACAGTCACATGATACATCAGAAAATAAATATGATTATTTAGATCTTTCAGGAAATACCATAGTTTGGACCATAGGATGGTTGCAGTTCAATACATTGCCACCTTCAGATTCCACGTTCCTATCCAAAAGAAATTAAACCTCTTAAGAATTTGCATACACACTTTGAAGAGATCAGAACACACACACGCATGCATGCACATACGCACACACACACACACACATATGCACGCACGCACGCACGCACACACACATATATATGTATGCATGCACACACGCATATATGCACGCACACACATATATGCACATACATGCAAGCATGCACACACATATATATATGCACGCACGCACGCATGCGCACACACACACATACATGCATGCACGCACACGCAACACACACACACACATATATGGTGAATGAAAACGAATGAGCATAAACTTCCCAAAATACTTAATCAAAGCCTATTCACCTATCAACTATATAGTAAGAGGAGTTGTCAATCCCGCGAAACGAAATTGTTTGGCACAAAGAATCACCACCTTCTGCTGTATGAGTAAACACCATTTCCAATAAAACCTGTTAAAGTGGTCAACAGTCCCAATTCAAGAGAGGACTTAAGAGTATTTGTTGGACAATGGGTATGCATGGCAATATACTAATCATTGGCACCTTTGAATTACAGTTACAACCAGACACCCAGTTACAAAGGCTAGATACACATGAAAATGTAGCATGTTGAAGACGAAAAATACACCGAGCCTAAATGCAAGTCAGGAAGTGGCAGAGGGAGACATCACAGGAAACTTTAGTTTTCAGAAAGGTTTAGTTTTTATAGCATCAAGGAAAGAGCCGCTATTTTTTCATAACTATGAAAACCAACTAGGTAAGTTTCCAAAAAGTTAAAATTTTATAAAATGCAAATAAGTTTATGATAATGCCAAACAGTAGCATACTCTTCATATGGCATTCATGACATCAGCCATCCACTATAAAACACAATAGACACTGATGTGAGCCGTTGGTAAGGTCAAGTCCATCAAGTCCATTTGAGTGGGGGCTTGGTTGGGACCAACAACCTACTGCTGGCAGCAGACAGTTGCTTCCCAGACCATACAGAACAGGATGCTACCAGTATCATAGTATACAGTCAAATTTTAAAATTGCTTAACCGAAAAACCACTTTCTAAGATTTGTGTTTGAGTTTCGTAAAATATTTGTAAGCTATCCATCTAAAACATTTATAATACAAGAAAACAATTATAAATATTTATTTTAGATAACAACTTGAGTTTTCACAAAAGTACATAAGCAAATTTATATGGTTCTGCTCCCAAGTTTCTCAATCTTCAACTTTTTTGTTCTAAGTTCTTAATTATCCTTTTCAAAATTCTTTGACAACCCCTCCACTGATAAATCTTCCAGTAACTTTGAGAATTCTCACATGGATACCTGAGCATTTATGTTTATTTATAAACATGAATAGTTAGGTAGGAGAATCATTCATGACAACTATGTCCACTGTCCATACAATTAATAACAAAAACAACCTTTGGTAAACAGAGACAACTGTAGTTTGATATCCAAATGATCGACAAGGAGTAATAAGGACTAAATTGCATGAAACTAAAAAATACAATTCATGGCGAGTTTAGATAATATACTCATAAATACTCTAAAGCATGGACAAAAAGGATGTGAAGTATTCAGACACATGAAAAAGGGGACATGAATGAAGTGCCCCTATTTAAACAAGAACAAGAACAAGGTATTTTGAGAAAGCAATCAAGAAATAATCCATGGTAGAAAGAATCTCAAACATACATTGCCACACAAAAACTAGAAGACTAAGGATATTATTTCAACCTTACTACAATGATCATACCAATATTCTACAACTTGAACTTGGTGACTGACTCCCGGATCTGCCAAAAGCGTGTTGACTCGCCAAGTTGAATGGTAAACACAGAATAAATCAGCTGAGCTTTTCAAATTGCTTGAAAAGCCTGAAAAGAAGTACAAGGACTTTTGTGTGTGTGCGTGTGTGTGGTGGGTGGGGGGGGTGGGGGGGGGATTGAACCTGGAATGTGAGTGAAGAAAAACCACACTCCTACCACCCCACCAAATACCATTTATATGATAGAGTAACACACAAATAATATCTAGTTTAAAACTGGGACAAATCATTCTTGGGTATAAAACTAGGTAAGTGGATTAGTCAACTTAACTTGGCAAGTTTTTCCAAGTTTAAATCGATTATTAATCACTAATCAGAAGAAAAAATCCCTTAGTGAAGTAAAAGCTCAATACAAAATCCAACTCAAAGTAGACATCTGAAATTTTCAAAAAAGGAAAAATATGTAAAATACCTCTAATCCATTTGCATGCAATGCTTTCACCATCTCTTTCATAGAAGTGCAAGCTGATATTCCATCACGTAGAGGTCCATACTTGTTCATAGGTGCAAAGAAACTGCAGAAACAACAAAGTGGAATAGATGTAATAGAAACAGCAACTGTCATGAATGGAAACAGCTTTATATGCCTATCTATGTTATCTTGACACTGAATGGAGTATTTGTCTCATAGCATCGCAAATATCTAGTACTTGGCCTAAAAAGCCAATACGGCTAGACATGTTTGTATCGATTACCATTTTACAATAGTATATTTACACTACACAATAAATAGGTCATACTTATTACACTTCAATTAGGTTGGCACAGCATTAGACCACATGAACTTGGCAGAAGGCGCCTTAGGTTAAAATCATAGTTGCTGGGATCTCTGCGTCTCCTAAACTAGGTGCTCACTCCGGCACTCTGAGAAATAGTATTTCAAGGGATCTCCATTTGTCAAACTTTTGGATCTCGATCCCCAGACTAAGAAAATGGCCAAACTGATGATTTTCTTCATTTATAGCAATGTAATTATACTTTGAATATAATAGCATTGCTTGCAGGCTATAAATATTGAGATTCCAACTTTAAATAATATATATAACCTTTGGCTGCATATAATTTTCAACGTCGGAAGGAAGATTCCAAAAAGGCTAGGATCGAGATCTCGAAAGGTTAGGATAAAGATCCCCAAAAGGTTTAGATAGAAATTCCTCAAACTTGGCAATATCAATCCTTAACATATGCATTGTACAGATGGTGGGCCCAACCACAAGGATCTTCTAGCCTTTCACAATCCCAAGCTCCTTATTCAACAACTATGATTCTAGCCCCATGCTTGTGCTCTAATTAGATGTCCCCCATGTTTGTAAGTGTTGACATCTGTTTACCACATGATGCGGTAGTAAAAATAGGTCGTATTGTGACAGGGAATGTTATTCAGATCTCATCCAACATATTAATATATTATAAGGAATGTCAGTATCCCCATGAATTCATAGAGGTAATGTTATGGCACCTCACATACTGGTGGCACACATGAAACAAAAAAAGGAACTACAATGATAGTGTATTAACAATATAGAGATATGATCTCAAAGATGCCATCATTGCCTTAACAGCCTTTGGTAATGTCGAAAAAGAGCCATTGATGCCTCTATCCTAACATCCTCCATCATGAGAACTAAAAAACAATTCTGACCAAAAACATGCCACAGAAATCCATCCTGTCGACGTTTGGCCTATAAGACCAGTTATTTCTCACTTGCAAACCACTTCAAAAGATAAAGGAAAACACCAAATTTCCATAACCAAAGGTGTGAATAATGAATTGTCCCCCAAAGTCATGAGACAAAAATAACATATGAGGCTATCAAGCAAAATAAAAATACACCCCAAAACACAACATAAACCGCAACACATTTCTACACAAAACATGCACTATATTATTAACCTCCTATCCCCCAGTCTCTGAAAGATCACTAAGGGACCGTTTGGGTACCTGGAACTCTACTACATTACAATAGATTACAAGGAAATATGACATTTCCACTATTTGGGTACACTTTAATAATAAGGAAATGGAAAGAGATTACCCGAGATTTCTCCAAAAATCACAAAACCCATTACACGCGGTGAGGGGTGAAAAATCTATTGCGCGCCTTGACGGGTAATCTTTGGGAAATCTTTCACGCGTCTCTCTTTCTTCCCTATTCCCCGCTTAAAAAAATATCTTTAGGAAACCTTTGGTTTGCATAGGTGCTCCCTCCCTCTCTAAGCCTGCCCCTCTCTCTCTTGATCCTTAACAACTGGTTTGCATAAGGTGCTCCCTCTCTCTTTAAGCCCCCTTTCTCTCATCTCTACTTTTTCCTTTCTAACCTGAAGAAAGAGAAGTAGGAGAGTCCTGATAAGCCCTACACAATCATAATAAAAATTTCACACAACATAATCCTCATAAGAGATTAGTAAAAGCTCAATTGAAATAAGATACCTCTTTAGTCTCTTCCAATGCCTCAAAATTTTCTATTGTAATTACCAAACTTTCTAGTTTACTAATCAAACTTCTTCCCATTTTTTAACTTGTACTATAGAGATTTTAAACTTGGTATCATGAATTTATTATTTATTTGAAATTGTATAGAGAGACATTAAAAAATCTTTTATTGTTTATGGTACAAGTTATTTATTAGAAAATCTTTTTGGAATGGTGATGATGTTATTATTAGAAAATATTTTGGAATGGTGTGATGATGACTTTTAATTCCACATTTCAGTGAAATTTTGTGACATAAAAAGAAAGAAAATGATAATTTATAGGCAAATATTGGTAATGCATTTCCCATATTTCTTCCATACATAGCCAAACAATAGCAATTTATTTCCCAGGTTGCATTTAAATACTACCCAAACAGTAACAATCAATTTGCAGGTAATGTATTACGCCAGTAATATATTTCACAGACAATATATTTCCAGGTATCCAAACGGCCCCTAAAGGATGCGGGTAACCAATGAATAAACAACAATCTCAATATACTCCTGTCATAAGGGGGTCAGGTGAACTGCAGCTAAGATGATATAGATTGACTTGTTATCAACAAATAATCCCAAAACTTCTGTAGTTGTAATGGTTATCAACTTGACAACTATGTCATGAAACCATGGAAAACAACACCAGATAAATTGATGTCGTTGAAAGTGCAATGGAAAGTTAGAGGCATAAATGGGATGCATTAAGTATATAATGTGGGTTCTTTGTTTAAACATTGGTATATTTTTGTAATTATTTCTGCGCCATAATATACAAGCGTGACTAGTCTAACTTAAGAGACTAAGCCCGGATTAAGCCTAAAATTATCTCACGCCACCTCTCTTTCTCCTTCTCCCTCTTGTCTTTCTTCCTCCTTATCTCCTCTCGTCTTCTCTTCTTTCTCTCTTACACATACTGATCTCATACAAACAGTTTCAAATATAGAACTAGATCATCATTTCAACTTGGTATCAAAGTAAAATCCCAATCTGCACAAATTGAATGTCAATTGTTTGACTCTTATTGTATTGCTTACATTGGCAGTTGTACGGACCAGGTTACTGCTAATGTACGTGAAGGAGAAACCTCAACAGATCTCATCCTTTGAAGATAATAGTGAGAATACATATATTGGAATAGATGAGTTCAGCTGGCTCACGTACTAGCCCCCTATACGCCAGATGGCCAGCAATAGATTAGGCCAAAACAAAAGGTCCTGCATCCTCTCTCTCTCTCTCTCTCTCTCTCACACACACACACACACACACACACACCTCTTTATCTCTCTACTCTTCTGTCCTCCAACCCTACCCCTGCCCCTCTTCGTCTCTACCCCCATAGTTTCCTCTCTCTACTCTTTCCTCCTTCATCCCTACCTCTAGGCCCTCTTCCTCTCTCCCTCCATGCTACCTGCCTCTTGAAATTTGGACAGGGTGAACTAGCACAGTGTTTGCAATTTCAAAATTTTATTTTCTTAATCGGCTAGAACACTTACAAAGGTCCAAATACTACAAAATAAATTCAAAATAAACAAAGATGAATTACAAAATGAATTCTCACTTGCTGCCACTTAATACAGCCCTTTTATTTCAATAATAGAAATTACATAAGATTCACTTGGGAACAGGAAACACAAATATGGGAAGCCTTGGCTAGAAACCCTTCAGAGATGAGCAAGGTGGAACAATCTTGAGCCTACAAGATTGTGTATGGGGTGTGCCCCTTTCAGGCTCCATCCTTGGGGTGTGGCCTGCTTTTCTTTCTTTCAAGAATATTTTCTAAGTCTTTCGGGGAGGCTAGAGAGATGAGAGAGATCAGAGCGAGAGAGTGGCGTGAGGCTTCTTTGAAGACAGAGAGATGTGTCCTTTTTGGTTTAGAGATGGGGACACCCAAATGAGACATTATATCGACTCATGATTGGGGTTAGGGTGTCTAGGGTTTAGCCATCCTTATGGAGATTCAATCTTGGCCATTGATCATAGGAGACTTGTGGGGTGAGAGATCTTAGCCTTACGATCTATAGATCAACCATCAAGATCTATTAGAAGGTGCTAAAACCTTATCCTTCAACTTTCCTAATCTAATCCCATCAAATATTCAATACATGGAAAATATATTTTTCTTTTCTTTTATTTCCATTCATTCTCTACACATGCCTCTTTGAAAAGTCAAATAACTTTTTTTTATCAAAAGCATGCCTCTTTAATTTCAATTACTTAGATGGCATATTTCATGCCTCATCAAAATAAGAAGGTTTATGCAGTGGAGCGTCCCTATGGCACCTAAGTGGGCCTACGCACCTTCCTCACAAGACATTTTAGTACGGTCCATGGATTATAATGGACCCCCATGTGTTTTATTACTTTCAAAATTATGAAAATGATTTTTAGAAATCATTTACTAGTTTATTTTTTCTCTGAATAATTACATATTCAGAATTCAGTAAGCCTATTTATAAGTTTGTTTTAAGAAAATATCTAGAGACTTCTAAAAATTCATTTTATTAATCTAAAAATAATTTATAGTCAAATTAATTAATTCTAAATTAATTGGATGGGATTTGGATCCAACTATATCAAGAAAAATGCGAAAATACGGAAGCACTCCATCTTCCCCTAGAGACCATGAACCACATCCACTGTCTCAAACTAATCAAGTAGTTCCCATAACCCACAGTCCATCACACCTATTAATTTAGCACCTTCTAACATCTCGAGTTGGAGGAGAGAACGTTGTGCTTTTCCTTCTCTCATATATACAGAAATTACAGATTGATTTGATTCAGTGGATACATGGAGGGCTCAACACGCACGGTCGACAAGGAGTTCATAAAATGGCAACCACAGTCAACTAATAGGTGAGGGGCACAATTCTAGTCTATGGATTACAGGTTTCCCCCTAGGGATAAGTCATTTGTCACACAGACCTGTGCATATCACAATTGGTGCATGGGGGCTATCTCTCGCATATGTACACACATCACCCTCAATGATGCTTTTCTTTCTGATACAGCTATCATGTATACATGTCGTGTGATGGTCTATGATAAGGCTTTGTCCCTTGTCCCTTTGGGCCTACCAATCACACACAAGGGTCATACAATCCCTTGGCTCACTTACCTCCTAGGCATCTCCGACCTCATCAACGGGTAACCCTGCTACCTTTCTGGGATGTGCTCTACGCCTAGGTATCTTAGGGTTTTAATCCCAACTGGCTTATCTCTTCAAGCCTAGTATGAGTCTCGGCTATAATATTACAAACTTTGGTCCCTCTAAACCATACTCCTTTGATCCCTCTAGACTGTACTCTGACTGTATCATGGTATTATAGTCATAGTTTTACATGCTCTCGTAAGGCCTTTAAATATCCAAAGAACCCCAACACCTCCAACTCTCATTCCCAGCCCATCTCCTCTCTCTTTTGCTACTCCATCTCCACACTCCTACTCTGTCTAGACCACCCCTTTAGAACCCCAAAATCAGCCCCCGTTCTCCTCCACCGTCCCTCACTCTCTAGGTCTACCAAAGGCTAAAGAAAGTCCTCTCTCTCTCTCTCTCTCTCTCTCTCTCTCTCTCTCTCTCTCTCTCACCAGCTTCACCCAAAACCAAAATTTTTTTTTTGGATAAGTCAGTGGGGGAGAAGGCCCCCTAACTGTTTTTCATTAATAAAAAAACAGAGGAAAATAATTAAAGTACAACCCTATGAAAGGGCACTTGTGTCAGATCATGTAATAAAAGAGAAGAAAGAAAATCTAGTGGTCCATGGCGCCACATAGTAGCACCGGGGCCGGCAACTGCCCTCTTAGCAAGGGCATCAGCAACCATGTTAGCCTCACAAAAGACATGTGTGAAGGACCATCGATGAGAAGACAGTCTGGTGCAACAATTGTCAACAATCGTCTTTAGCCTCCATGGAGCATTGCATCGATTCTGAATGACATTCACAAGCATAGCTGAGTCACTTTCAATTTAAATTGGAGCGCAATTACTTTGAATAACCAATTGAACTCCTTCCTCAAATGCCAAGAATTTTGCATGGTTATTGGAAGCAAGACCAAAATGCTTTGCAAAAGCAACAATAAAACCACCTGCACTGTTCCTGATAACTCCACCACCACCTGCTAAGCCTGGATTTCTCAAGGAAGCAACATCAATATTCAGTTTGTAATTGTGAGTCTCAGGAAAAGACCACGCTACCGAGGTAAAGGTCGCAGCTCTCTGCTAATGCCAAGTTATTCGAAGGTTACCAATGATTGCGTTTTCTGATAAATGAAAACACCATTTCTTAACTTCGGCTAGTGCCTGAACATGCATGGTAATCCTTCTAACAATAAGCTCTCTCCTGGTGGGTCTTAACTCAAAAACTCTTCTGTTGCGCTCTTCCTAGAGAAACCTGGAGTAAAAAGATGGAAGGCCAAATATTAGGAAGTCCATGTGATTTAAATCTAAAGAGTAACCACCACCTGAGTAGATCAGGGACAGAGGTACCAAGGACAAACCTTTTTCCACATCTCCAAGCGAGTGATCTCCATACATCCTGCGCAAAAGCACATTGAAATAAAAGATGAAAAAGATTGTCATCATGGTTACTACAAAAGGGACATAAAGAGTCCAATTGCATGCCTCGCTGCTGTAGTAAGAATGAAGTGGGTGATTATGCAAGGGCAACCATGAAAACCACTTCGCCCTTGGGTGGCATTTGGAGGACATATCTGCTTGATCTTCAAAGGCACCCAAATACTTAAGTAAGATGTACAAAGTGCACCCAAATACTTGAGAGAGAAAGAGCGAGAGAAAGAGGAGGAAGACGAGTAAAGTTCTCGGATTGGTAAGTGATAAAGGAGAGGAATGAAGCTTCGAAGCGATGACGAAGAGAGAGGGGACAGAAGTAGGGGAGCAAGAGGTATGGTAGAGGAGTGAGAGAGACATGGGAGAGGAGAGATACAGAGAGAGGATTTTACCTTTTAGTTTTGGCCTTTCTTTCCTAGCTGTCTTCCCTTTTAGCCACAACCATCAAGTGCATGAACCAAACATGAGAGAGAAATAGGGAAGCTTGCTGTGAGAGTGAGAGTGAGAGAAAGCGAGTGAAGAGCTTGGCGTGTGATGTTGTGTGATGTGACTTAGAGAGAGAGGGGGGGAAGCTTGCTGGTGTGGGTTAGGGGTGGGTTATGCGCGAGATCAGCCAGAGATAGATAGATGGAAATTGGACACCCAAATGATGTTGTTGATGATGACATGAGTGTTAGAGAGAAATGAGAGAGAAATGGGGTGCACTAGTTGGAAGTAAGGGTGGGCTGTGGGAGAGGTCAGCTAGAGAGAGAGTGTGAGAGAGAGAGATGGACACCAAACACCTTGGTTTTCGGTGAAGAGCTAGAGAGAGATAGAGAAGGAGGGCGGATGTTTTCTTGGGACTTTGGTAGCCGGCTGACCTAGAGAGCGAGGGATGGTGGAGGAGGACAGGGGCTGATTTTGGGATTCTAAAGAGGTGGCCTAGAGAGAAGAGGAGAAGAGGAGGGTGGAGATAGAGGAGCCAAAGAAAGAGGAGATGGGCCAGGAATGAGGGCTGAAGGCAAGTAGCAGGGGGGGATTGAGGAAGAAGGGTAGAAGTAGGGATGGAGGAAATAGTAGAGAGAAAAAGCTATGGCGGTACAGAGAGGAAAGACCTTTTGTTTTGGCCTAATCTGTTGTTGGTCGTTTATCTTGCCTCATTTCATTGCACTTGTTTGACATACGAGGGCTGATACGCAAGCCGGCTGACCCCATATATATATTATTTTTTATTTTAAGAAGTTTCAATTTACTATTTAAAAAAAAAATGTCATGACAAACATCAGGTATGGAGTGCTCTGGTCTTCAAATCATTATTGTTAAATTTGATGGCACAAACTACTTGGAGTGGGCCACATCTGCAAGGTTGTTCCTTGGGGGTCAAAAAACTTAGGTTATATTGATGGTCGTGCAGCGAACTGGATACAAGGAGTTGAAATAAAAGAAGAGAAGAGAACAATTAGATGGGTTCTAAAGAGAGAATGAGAGGAAAGAAGATAAAGAAGAAGAAGAAGAAGAAGAGAGGCATGTGAGAGATAGAGAAATAAAGAGGTGTATTGGTCTCTTGTGAGCTCCACCCCTCTTATTCCTATTAAGTCATAACGTAATTACAATCTATGGACAATACTGCCCTTACTTAGAGAAATAAGACAAATAAGTCCTAAACAAAGATAAAAGACAGTTATGCCTATCAAATACAATAAAGCTTAATTCTTTACTTCCAACACTCTCCCTCAAGCTGGTGCGTAGATATCAATCATGCCTAGCTTGCTTTTGAAGTCAAGTAATATGTCTTGTACAACTTTAGTGAAGATATTTGCAAGTTGATCTTTAGAGTTCACAAACCTTCTCTTTAATGAAGTAACAATCTATTTCAATGTATTTAATCCTTTCATGAAATACAAGATTTTTCACGATATCAATGGCTGCTACATTGTCAGAGTCAAGGGAAGCTTAACTCTACCCCCCAAATTAAAAAGAACATTTTTAATCTACATTACTTCACATGTACCATGATTTATTGCCTTGTATTCTGCTTCAGCACTGAATCTTGCCACCACATTTTGGTTCATATTTTTCCTAGTAACCAGGTTTCTCAAACCGAAAGTACAATAGCTAGTTGTGGATCTTCTATCAATTTGGCAACCAGCCCAATCAAGATCAGTGTAAACTGCAACATCGGGATGCCTTTGATTGGAGAAAAATATCTCTTTCTGTGGTGCAAAATTAAAATACCTTAATATTTTGTACATTGCATCAAGTTGTGGTCTACGCGGTGCATGCATAAATTGGTTGATCATGCTAACCGATTAGGATCTTTGAGTAACTCTCCCCTTTCACTATGAAGTTTATGATTGAATTCTATAAGATATAGATACCAACATCCTTGTTTGTTGTAACAAATCCAACATATATTTTCCCTGGGAGATGGCTATCCCTTTCTTTGATCTTGTCACTTCAAGTCTCAAAAAATACTCGAAAAGTCCTAAATCTTTGATATCGAACACCTTGCTTAAATTAAATTTAACATCCTCAATGCCATTCACATTATCCCCTGCCACAACAATATCATCAACATAAACTATTAGGGTAGTAATTCTAATAGTATTCTTTTTCACAAAGAGTGTATGATCAGCTTGACTCCTTCTGAACCCAAATTTCAGTAGTGCCTCACTAATTTTTTTGAACTATGCTTTAGGAGACAGTTTAAGTTCATATATCACCTTCTAACTCGTATACCTTTCTCGTCTCCCCCTTAATCTGAAACCAGGAGGCATGGCCATATAGATTTACTATTAGATGCCTCCATGCAAAATGCATTTCTAACATCTAGCTGATGGAGTGGCCATGATTTATTAATGGCTAATGAAAGAATGATACTTATAGTGTTCAACTTGGCCACATGAGCAAACATGTCTCGGTAGTCTATACTAGGAGAGTCTGAGTGAAACCTTTGGCAACCAATCTTACTTTATACATTTCAATGGTGCAATCAGTTTTGTATTTTACAGTGAATATCTACTGACATCCTACAGCCTTCTTCCCTTTAAGAAGGTTGGTGATTTCTCATGTATTATTCCACTCAAAGTGCTCGCATCTTGTCACCCATGGCAGCCTTCCATTGAGGTTCAGAAAGTGCTTCTACAACACAAGAAGGTATTCTAACAAAAGACAGAGTAAACATGAAGGAACGATGAGAGGAAGACAGAGAAATGTAGGATATGAAGTTTCCTATTGGATGCTAACTGCAAGAACGCGTACCTTTGCGAGTAACAGTAGGTACGCCCAAGTTAGGATTCTCCAGGAGGGTGAAAGAGTTATCTAAGTCAGGAACCGTTCCCGATTTCGGGTTAGCATTTGAGGTATAGTCGCTTAGAACTTCGAGTTGTACCATTTTCTTCCTCTTGGTATATGGCTTCAACTCCTTTCCGGATGCGCACCATTCCCTCTTCAACTCCTTTTCTGGTGTGGGAATAGGTTAAGGAATAACTGATGTGCTGTCTTCACTAAACGGCATCGTGTTCTCCCCTAAGAGAGCACTCATGACCGGTAGAAGATAAGTAGGGAACTGATTTAAAGAAAGTAACATCCATGGAAACATAGCGGATTTTGGTAATCAAATCATAAAACTTGTATCCCTTTTGATGAGATGGATATCCCAAAAAAATACATTTAACAACCTCAGCATCAAGTTTGTCCCTCTTTGGACCAAAGATGTGGACAAAACATACAGAATCAAACACCTTAGAAAGTACAAGAAACATGAGTGAGTTAGGATGAACAATTTCAATGGGAGATTTTCCCTCAAGTACATGATAGGGCATGCTATTTATTAAAAAGGCGGCAGTGAGAACTACTTCAGATCACAAAAGTTTTGGAACTTTCATTCTCAATAAAAGAGGTTCAGGTGACTTCTAACAAGTGTCTGTTTTTTCTCCCAATTATACCATTTTGCTGAGATGTGTATAGATACATGGTTTGGAACTCAATCCCTTGATCAAGAAGATAATCTCTATGTTTGTTTGACACATACTCACCCTCATAGTCAAACCGAAGACTCTAATTTGTGCATCATATTAAGTTTTAATCATTATGTGATAAACCTGGAATAGATTAGTGACTTCATCTTTGTGTTTCATTAGATAGAACATTGTAAATCCAAAACAGTCATCCACAAATCTAGAACAGAAACGCAATCCAAACACCAATATTCAAAAAGCGCAAGCGTAGGCATTTTGGGGACCCTCACCAAAAACAAACCGCCTGCCCTCCCTAAAACAAAAAAGACAAAGGAGTTCTTAGAGAAGGGTTTTAGGCCTTAGGAAGTTTTTAGGGCAATTTTAGAGCCCCAAACGCCTCGTGAAAGAGAGAAAACATAATATTACAATCACATAACAGATTTACGGATACAAAGACTCAAAGAGATTGTAGACATTAAAACGCTTGAAACCCAAATGTCATTGTAGAAAACTAGAAGTTTGAAAATAATACACAAAGTCAACAAGGCAAAAACAAAAAACAAATACATGTGACATCACTGACATGTCACCACCCCAACTCTCTAATGTCAACCAAACAACTCTATGGCATCACCACAAAGGGTACTCAAGTGGATCCAAAGGAACATTTGATGATGCCATGCCATCATCATCAGAATCATCGCCCTCCTCAACATAGTGAGTGTCATCCCTCGTCACCTTTGAATCTACTTCTTCCTCTTCATCATCCTCTCTTGATGTCGTCACCCTCTTCCTCTTCTTCGCCATTGACTTCCCTTGCTTGGCTATCTCCTTCCCCCTCCTGTGGCTTTGAGATTGAATCCGAGTGGTATGCACAGGGCGCATTGTTGTCTGTAGAAATATTTCTATTATAGTTGAGATATGTTACACCCTCATATCTTAATCAACAATTGGGATCAAGTTACACCCTTTGATCTCTTCAAATAAAAAGTTTACAGATATGATTACACCCTCAGATTTGACCACACTCCCTCTTTTTCTCAGAGAAACGTCAAAAAACAGCACTAACAGTATTTCTTTGATTGGGGTACACAAACCCTAATCAATCAAAAAATTAGGTTTTCTAATAAACATTTGATCTGCATCCAGAATCATAAAAATAAATAAATAAATAAAAACTCACCTTCATTGACACAATTACTGCTAGAGAAAAAAGATTAAAGTGAAATTAAGAAGAACAGAGAACAATTGCATAAACCTTTTCCTTGTCTTGTTCTGATACCAAGGTGAAATTAAGAAGAGAAAATAACAATTAGATGGGTTTTAGAAAGAAAAAGAGAGGAAAGAAAATAAAGAAGAAGAAGAAAAGAGAGAGAGAGAGGCATGTGAGAGATAGAGAGAGAAAAAGAGTAGCATGTTGGTCTCTTGTGATCTCCACCCCTTATTTACATGGAAAAAGTTTATATGAGGTTGCAACCTTACCTCTACAGCTACGGATGCACCTCAAAAATCCATCGGAAAAGATAGTTTTCATGTTGAAAAACCCTTTAATTGATCATCTCGATATCGAAATGTATGACCATGAAAAATAAAAAGATTTTAAGTCTCAGAAGTAGTGCATTTTACAACATATTATCTACATCGTCCATTTTCAATATTTTCATATGTTTATAGATCTACTTGATTTTAACCATTTTTTAAATTTAAAATTTTATAATTAGATATAAAAATAGATTTTGAGATAATCCTGAGAACATTTTACATCAAAATTATATACCATGATAAAATTTGAAGGCGCACCTTACCTCTACAGCTACGGATGCATCCGTACGCCAACTGCACCTTATTTATATTGAGTTATAACATAATTACAATATATAGACAATATTGTCCTTACTTAGAGAAATAAGACAATTGAATTATAAACCCATCAAACAATAAAGCTTAATTCTGTTATTTCCAATAAAAGGGAAGCATCTGATTGAGATTAGGAAGCTAATGCAATGATTGATATGAACTGGATTTTAAGTTCTACACAGCCGAACTTGAGTGGCATAAATTGTAATACGTTACAGGAAGCAGTGACAAAAGCCCACTCAAGAATGAAGAAACGCTATTAGTTTGAGCAGCAGATCAGTAACTTAAAAAAAAAAAAAAAAAAAAAAAAAAAAAATATATATATATATATATATATATATATATATATATATATATATATATATATCAAAAACACTACGCAACGCCTATAGGCGAAAATGAATAGTGCTTTCGCCTACCCCCATCACCGTCCAAAATTCATCGCGCAGTCACGATTGTCAGGTAGTGTTTCAGTTTTCATTTTTTGTCTAAAATCGGAATGACCTGAAATTTGAGGGTGTATTCATAAAAAATAAGGGAATCTTTGAAATATATAAAAAAAAATATTTTACATGAAAAAATTGACTAAAATACCCCCGAAACTTTTCGGGGGTATTTTGGTCAATTCATTTTTTGCGGATAATTTTTTTTTATATTTTTATTAGATGCGCCTCAGTAAGATGTACATACCCCTCCAAATTTCAGGTCATTCTGATTTGTAAAAAAACAATGAAAAATAAAATACTACCGAATAATCGTGACCAGGAAATGAAATTTGGATGGTCATGAGGTTAGGCGAAATCACTATTCATTTTTGCCTATAGGTGTTGGGAAGAATTTTCCTATATATATATATATATATCTATATATATATATCCATTGGAAACTATCATGCTACATTACAGGGATTTTCGGATGACTGCTACCATCCCATAAATTGCTTTCATTGTGCAAAAGAACATAGAGAAAGGGTGGAATAAAAATAAATATTTGATCTTCTATGGGCCCTAATCATGAATATGAAATTATCAGATCTAATGTTGCAGGTGGTGAATCTTTACCATCACTTGGAACCATTGTTACTAAGACCTTACAACCAAAGGTTGGTTCCTCTATGGAATCTTATCCCCTGCACTCCAGGGAAGACAATCTCACTCTGTATTGTTTAAACTTTGGAATCTTAATTGTTCCTATTAGGGATCAAGATCATGAGCTACAAAGGATCCAGATTCACTGGCAATGTTGTATAGTTGTATAATATAGCAGTATGATATGGTATAATAGTAAAGTAGCATAGTCTGGTCTAGCGATGTTGTATAGCATAGTCGTATATGCTATATAGTATCCCAATCGGCCCTCGATTTAACTAGATGGAGTATAGATATCAGCGAAAATTCTGACAGAACTCTCAACAATGACAACATGCCAATTGTTTATTCTTAGCAACACACTAGAAATAAAGCGTCCACTTGTTGCCATCTCAGCATTTATTTTATGTTAGACACGCTCATGAAACCATGAGTTGCAACCCCATACAGGACATCCATAATAGGATTTGAAGAAATATTAATGCACAAAAACTTACTTGTAAGGATAATAGGGTCCCTTCAGCTCGTCAAAGGGGAATATGGGCTCCAACAAAAGTGCATTGACCCCTGCTTAGAGGCTTTTGTCAAACAACTGATCCTGAGACATTCTATTCCAACTGTAATAACTACATTCCCAAAAGGTGGTCTAAAATAGCAGAAACTCAACTAAGTAAAGTCCACCTACCAAGATTTTTTAAATGGTGCAACTTCTGAATCACACCAAGAAAGGTACCAGCAATATCCTTTGGTAGGAGACTGCTCATGTCTTCAGTAAAACGCCCAACATTTAGTCGATAAACCATCAGTTTCTCCATTGGAATGCTGTATAATGATCAGCACAGATTTATTACAAAAATCAGTAAGTAACAATGAAGCAGACAAATAAAGTACCCAGAGGTGTAACCCAATCATATTGCTAACTGCAACCAAAACAAGAGAAAGATAATCTAAAAATGCATAAACTTGTTTCCAGAAACTCAATATACCTAAAAAAATAATGAAACCTTCAACACAATGCTATGCTGACTGAATATGGAAAGTTATTCAGAACCCCACGAATTTTACTAAAATGAACAAGATTTTCACAATTGGGATGTCCTAAAGTCTCAAGCTTCGTACCCAACAAACCTAAGCTCAGAAAATAGGGGAAGTGGTAAGCAGAACATGTTTGAGGCCAGTTCCACAGCTAAAAGAAGAAAAATTTAAATTCAAAAGGTCACCTAAGAGCTTAACATTTCAAGCTTATAGGTTAGATGTTTGTCTCCAAAAGTCTCTGTTAGTAAAACCAGAAATAGTTGATGATATTCTGATAAGGGTTTTGTAACTGTTAAGCTACTCCATGGTATATTCCCCAAAACTAATCATTTTTCGACACTTGATACACGTACTCCTTAATATAGTAACTTTTTTACTAGGGATATTTTAGGTAACTAATGAATGGTAGAGTAGAAATTTTAGTAAAAATAAAAATATTTATTAAGCAATGTGGGAAATGACATCACTCAAATGGGATGTGACATCATCTTGAACTGTGGCATCATCCACATGGAGCATCAATTGCTTTCTAACAACTAAAAAAATGTCATTTTCCACTTCTAAAAGTATCTATTATCCCCCTCACAAATGACAAAAAGTACCCTCATTCAAATAGTTTTTGTAGTAAAAGGCAAAGGTATTGAGAGTCAAATTAATATTTTTTAGCTTTAAGGAAATGAGTAACCTGAAAAATCCTCAATACAAATTCCTAAAGCTTTACACCCTATGAGCATTCCCAAAATTAAGCATGTTCACCATGGTTTCCTTAGTAAAATATGAGACCTCATTCCTAAGATGAGGCCTCCAATGTAAGAAGTTGCCCATCAAGAACCTCCATAGACATCTTCTCATATCATCACTATACCTGACTACTTGCTCAAAGAAATATTTTTTGAGAAAGCCTACACTATATTGTTTTCATTGGTGAGAGGCACCTGGTCTAGTGCTAATGGGAAGGCACCTGGTTTGTGTGAGGGAGGTCAAGGCTCCAAATAATTAAACAAGAACCAAACCAAGCAGACGTACACATATCACATCCAGGTTTTGAATCCCACCACTACCCTAGTCCAAAAAAATAAACTGCTTGTAACTAGAGACCAACATTTTCAAACTTGCCTCAGGCCAAGTACTCGGCCCTGGCTTGAGCTGGGTTACTTGCCCCAGTGGAGTACTATACAAGGCCCAAAAGCATAAACAAAATGATGCAAGACAAAATTATTCTCATTTCTAACCTTTTTTGCTTAACTTCAAAGGATGTATATTTTAATTTTAATTTTAGGCTATTTAATTTGTTTTTAAGGATCCTAGGGTTCAATTATATTTTAGGATTTTAAGAGTTGTTTAGTAAAGTAGTTAGAATGCTTATGGAATATTTTATTTTATCACATATAAAAATGTCCTTACAAATTTTGTGTTTAAGTTGGATTTAGTCGATTTTTTTGTTTTGGCTAAGGTTTTCTTGAACTTTTGTTCTCCAGTTAAACTATAAATAACGGTGCGTGGAGGCTTGGGGTCATTCATGTGAGTTTTAAAGAAAAACATTGAGCTTTAGATTGGAACCTAGTTAGAGTTTTGGGGAGGAAACCCTAGTTTCCTTCAATTTGAACTTGTGTTTTGCATGGAATTTGCTAATTTTCTAATTTTTTTCATCAAATTTCTCTGTCAATTAGTATCAGAGCACAAGATTCTTGAGCAACAAGGGCGGAAATTTTCGGTCAAGTCTGGGATTTGCTGAATTTGGACCGAAATTTGCTGATTTCAACCAAGAATTTGTTAATTTCAACCCAGGGTTTACTTAATTCAGTCCAGATCTTACTGAATTCAGCCTAAGGTATGCAGATTTTATGCCTAGGGTTTGTGATTTAGGTGAACCTATGCCAAGAAGAAGGGGTCCCGGAAGGAGAGCTCTCATGGATCTACCCCGTGATGTCAGATATGAAGAAATTGAAGATCTTAGGAAGCAAGTTCAGCAGCTTGCACGACAACTCGCAGGCATCACTTATAGGAAAGATAGTATTCTTTCGGCCTAAGAAGAAATCGCTTACAACCTTTTCACCGTCACGTTCCATGTGAGGAGTCAAATAAAGGGGAAACTAATAGAAGACCTGGACGTACAGGACAAATCACTCCAGGGTTTTTTTTTTTGAAGGTGGACATTCAGGATTTTGACGAGCATAGCTCGACTATAACCACGGGAGAGGTAATCTCACTGCTTGTGAGTACAACTTGGTTCATGATATTGAGGAGGCCAATCAAAGAGACTCTTTATTTTCATCAAGTTGTTTCCAAATTCGGCCAGTTGTAGTTTAGGATTCACCAGCTATCTTTGATACATTCTCAAATGAACAACAAGATCTCTTAGGAGATCTGATCGATGATAAGCTTCAAGATGAAGATCTCAAGGATATCAAAGGTGTCCTATTCAAGAGATGTAGGGCATTGGAATCAAAGTAGCACAACCAAAGCATTATCGACTCAAACTGCAAATTGTGACACTGGATTCAGAGAGTAATGAAATACATGTCGAAAAAGCCTAGTGGACTCGGCCAAGCTTGACAACACGGTCATAGAAAGAAAAAAAAATGAGCCAGAGGAAACATCAATCAAGATAGTTTAAATTAATCCCAACATTGGAACCTGTGAGCTCATTTATGAATAAGCCATGGATCACCAAAATTACCATTTTGTACTATTGTTGAATAAAATAAATATATGATGATTTCCTAATTTTGAATCCTTCCTCTGAGTGATGGTCTACTTCACTTTATTTATCAAGATATGACTACTCTGTGTTGGCAATTTGTGAAACCCCACGAATGACTCTTATCACATGCAAGACGCTGAAAAGCTCTGAATAAACACCATGGACAAAGACGTTTTTAATATGACTTTCAGGTTGTCCCTTGATTTGTATAATGCAACTTGATGTAACCTCGCTAATAACTAATAACAATCAAAAGCAAATAAAAATAAAATAATAATAATAATTTTGAAACATACTTAAAATCAAAGTCCTTCAAACTGTCTTAAGAAGAAATTAAAGGTTAGAAGCAATATTTTGATAAGCAAACAAAATCCTTTGAATCCAGCAGGTTATTGTTACATATGTGAAAACAAATCACACATGTGGGAGTTTTATTTAACTTTCTCTCTTTTATTTTGGGCCATTGGATTGCGTCTAATCTAATGGTTGTGGTGTTATAGGAACTTTACTCGTTTAAAGGGATTAAAACCCTTTTGTTTAGAGAGAGAAAGAGTGAGAAAACGGTTGAGAGATTGGGCTGCAATTGGGTTTTCTCTTGAGAGCTTGGTATGCTCTGTTTTAGAAAGAGAAAGTGAGCAAAAGGCTTGAACTCCATTATGGGTTTGCTGTGTGCCCTGTTTTAGTGAGATAATGTGTTAAAGAGAACTCATTTTTTGGTGTTCTTGGAGCCTTATTTTTTAGCTTAGTTTAGAGTCAAAAAGGGTTGCTGGAAATTGATATTTTGAGCTCGATTTCACCTTGTAATCTTCTCAAATCATTAAGTAAAGTCTCGCGCCATTTTCCCGTGGATGTAGGCCATGATTTGTGACCGAACCACATTAAATCTTTGTGCTCTGTGAATTAAATGTTGCTGGATTTTTCATTCCATGTTCTTGCTTTGATATTGTATAGTTTTCATTGCTTGTTTATATTGATATGAATGCACAATAGTTTTAAACCCTTGCTGATTTTTTACCAATCGATCCCAACAGTTATTTGTCTTAAGAATTGGCTCTCCATATGATGGCCATCATCATACACAATAACATAGCTACAAGTATGGGGGATCACCAAGCCTTGAACTATAAAACTCTTGAAACATCGGATGAACCAGATGCATAACTAGAGAAATGTTGATAACATTCAGCCATGATCCAACACATAATCATGCATTGAGAATTAAAAAGCACAAAAAATTTCTGAATATGAGGAGAGCATAACAACAATAACATGATCTGAAAAGCTCAAGGAACTCAAAGTCCCAATAGCACTGAATAATAATTGAATATTGCCTACAGTAGTACCATAACAACTACTTATTAAAAAGAAAAAAGGAAAAAAATAAAATAAACTTAAACCTGCCTTTGTGCACAATTAACCTTAACCCTCATCATCACATTAATTGTAATTCTCCATTCAATCTAACCCTAGACATCCAAACAAAAGAACAAAATTATTATAACCCTAATAGAATACACCTCAAACAGCTGTAGTGATTGACAAATAGTCAAAAATACCTCAAGAAACTAACAGCTCTGAATTTTTTTTCATGGGGCATGTGATTAAACTTCTGACTGAGTTTTGAGCTCCAAAATGACAAAATTTGACGAAGATAATTCTTAAGCCATGGAACACACAAAATGATGCCTGGTTGCAATTTAAACTTCCTAGACAATGATGGCATCACTTTAGATAAGCACAAAAACAACCATCAGTAAGACATGAAACTAAGAAGTCCTGAACTACTTCCAAATTACTGTATTCAAATTGCTAGAAGTTTCAAGTTAAGACGGAGTAATTAAATGGTCAACAGTTATTCCTCCAAGTGCAAGGGGAATATCATTCATCTCCACTTCCATCCACAAAATCACTCTAAGCCAGTCAATTTATAATTGGGATATCTGACCATACCATAAAGGCACCAAGTAGATAGCCCAAGCATCACTCGGAAGAATTAAAAATAGTTAACCTACGCATTGATCATGGGCAACACAAAGACAATCCAGGAAAAAAAAAAATTTGATGAAAGCAGCCACAACCAAAGCCTCTACCTTCCACTATGAAAAGAGATGTAGCCAAAGCAATTACATCAATACTTCAGAACAAGGTAAACCTTTGCAGTTAGAGGCATGAATCGATTGTATACCATTTTCAGATATTTTTTTCTTTTTAGTAATAACTCAAGCCTCACATACCTCTTATATATTATAATTCAATGTACAAAGACATTACATGTCTATACAGTGATTAAAATGACCTATATATCCTAACTTAAACGTAAATTTCATAATGACATTTTTACCCCTATGAACAGTACTCATGAATAGTACTCATGAAATAAACAAAAAATAAAATAAAAACCCTAGAATTCCTTAAAAACTAAAAATCCTAAAAATAAATCAAAATATCCTTTAAAATTGAATAGAAATTAAAAATAAGTATAATTCTTTCCTCCATCACTAACTTAGATCAGTTTGAAACCTAAGATGCCCGCAAGTAATAATGCAGACAGTATAAGAAACAAATATATGACTTAGAATTTACCAAAATCTAGGACAATAATACAGATACCAGTACCCTGTCCAACACAATTTGAGTAGATTACTTTCATAATATATAATGCATAAAGATAATTTACAATACAATATAGAACAAAATTATTGTATGTGGTACAGAGATATATCATTTATCTTAGTATAAAAATATTACGTCCATAGTTCAATTCTGATATATCATATCATATTTTTCCTTAACATTATTCTAGTTTTAGACATTATGTTCTCAGACATCACCATATATTTTGTTCATAAACATATTTTTTACTTTTAAAATACTTTATGTTAGAAATGTGGCGCTAGTTTTTGATATTGCCACCCACAAAAAGTAGGCGATAAAAACAGAAGCTAGAATTCCCACGCACATTTTCAGGTGCACTACTAAAAAGAAGAAGAAAAAAAGGGCAGCACCTATTAACTATCATAAAAGTATTCAGTATTAGTTGCAATATTGCATCATGCATATACTAGAACACTGAGCATAAACAAAATATATGGGCATCTTAATTCAGGACCTATAAACATCATTTTCTGAATTATTTCAGCAAGCATCAAGAAGTTAAAAAATGAAATTTTGAAGGAAAAGTTTACTGCATAGAATGTCAATGTTCTTGATTATTGTATTATGCTTTGCGATGTATAGCCACTTATCAATCTCACCCATTTGGTTCCCTAGAAATAGGTATCCTCGAGAGATGCCTCTCCTGAAATTGGTATCTCCTGGAATGTAATCTCCTAGAATATAGATGTTTGTTGTTTGGATAGCATATGGTACTTGAAGATGCATGTCCACTGTTTGGATTGTCTAGAAAACGTGTCTCCCTAAAATTTATATAATACAATATTATTATTATATAATATTGTATACATATTATACTATTATAATATAATATTAGAATATTACATATGTTATTAATATGTACTAAATATTGTATATAATATATCAATTATAAATTATAATATTATATACCCATTGTAATATACAAATTATGTTTATATAGTAACATATGTTACCATGTATACTATAAAAGTATATTATACTATTCTAATATAATATTAGAATATTACATATGTCATTAATATGTACTAAATATTGTATATAATATATCAATTATATATTATAATACTATAGTATATTATACTCTTCTAATATAATATTAGAATATTACATATGTTATTAATATGCACTAAATATTGTATATAATATATCAATTATATATTAGAATATTATATTAGAATACCTATTGTAATATAAAAATTACATTTATATAGTAATATATGTCATAATAGATACTATTATAGTATATTATACTATTCTAATATAATATTAGAATATTATATATGTTATAATAATACAGATATTATAATATATTAATTATTGCATATAATAATATATCAATTATATATTATAATATTATATACCTATTGTAATATACAAGTTACTTTTATATAGTAATATATGTTATAATAATACAGATATTATAATATAGTTATCAATTATAATATAAAAATTACTTATATATAGTAATATATAATTATTTATAAATTATAATACATATAATTATTACACATAATTAATGTTAATTATATATTATTATATATTATCATTAATTATGTATAACAATTATATATTATTATACATAATTAATTATAGTTATTATATAATTAAGTATAATAATTATATATATCTATATTTAATATTATAGTATAATATTTCTATTATAATATATAAATTAATTATATATTATAGCACATATAATTAATTATAGTTATAATATATAATTATATATTTATTATAAGTATTTGAGAGAGCGTAATTGAGAAAAGGCAATGATGATGATGATTTGAGAGAGAGAGGCGGGACATCCATGGCGTCAAGCTGGGCTTCGAACCCAAGACCTTGATGCGTATGAACAACATACCACCATGAGTATAACTATATATTATTACAAATATATATATAGAAAAAGTTGGTGTCGGCCCACTAGCCTACAGCTACATATAACCCAATGGCCCAGATTGAATCTGGGCCAATCTGACGATCACAACCTCATTTCGTATTTTAATTATATTTTTTTTGTACAAATCCAAATCACATGAAATTTTAGTCGTCTATTCTTCTCATCAAGATGCATCTAATAAAAATATTAAAAAATAATTCGTAAAATATAAATTGACAAAATACCCCCAAAAATTTTGGGGGTATTTTGGTCAATATATTTTCACAAATTGTTTTTTGATAGTTTTATTAAATTCTCCTATTTTTAAAGAAAACACGCTCAAATTTTTAAGTGATTTGGATTTAGAGAAAAAAAATTAAAATTCAAATACGAAATACAATTGTGATAATTGGATCGGCCTAGATTGAATATGAGCCGTTGGGCTCATATGTAGCTTTATACTAGCAAGCCTACGCTAGCTTTTTCCTATTTATATATATAGTTATTACATAAAATTTATATGTTAAGATCATTTTATCAGGGAATAAAACCACTATAAGAATTCCATTGTTAATTATTATATTATTAATTTATTATAATTATTACAGCTCTGGGGTTTGAGGTTATTTTTTCAGCAGACCTCAACCCACTCTATAAAAATATAACTTACTGCAAGTTTTTGGCGCACATGGCTCTCTTTCAATCTCCCGGAAATGTTAATTCCACCAAAATTGGTGGAATTAACATTTCCACAAAAAAAGGCTAAAATCATGGAAATCGATCTCCATGCAGAAATGGGATTCCCGCCCTGGTTGGGCATCTAAACAGCATTTACAGGCCATTTCCAGATACCCATTTCCTGGGAACCAAACTGGCCCTAAATTCATTCTCATCAATAAAGTAACAAACAGAAAGCATAAAGTTGTTTAAATGTACAAAATTGTATGAAACACATTTAAGGGGTCAAATAATACTCACCAGTTGAAAGAAAATGTCAACATCTTAGCTTTGAAACACAAAATAATCCATATCCTTAGAATGTTATCGCCCTTGTAGTTTCCAAAGCTATGTTAGTCTTTGATTCCTTAAAAATGAACAATAATGGAAGAAAAACATCTAACTAGCAAGACTCAATATCTTTTGTTTTTTACTCATATTCAGAGATAGTGGCTATGCTGAACATCCTTTTACACTCGTCTAAATTCCTTTTTTCTAATTTTTTAAATTCGAATTTACTTGTCTGGGGGATAATGAGGCAGGCAGAAGAAAGAGCAAGATCAGCACACAAGTCAACCACAAAGAGATAATCCATGTCAACAACATGTTTATTGCATAAGATTAAAATTCATACAAGGGGTACTGATAATTAAGTGCGAGCACAAGATATTACCATGGACTGGTATCGCCATCCCAATCAAAAGCAGTTTCTGTATATAAGCGACCAAGACACTTCACCAATGGGACAGATCCACCTATGACCATAAGGCATAAAGAGTTATAAAACATGTCAAACACAAACAGCTTTCTCATGAAGAATTTCACAATTGTAGTTTAGTTTGTCAATTCATCATTCAAACCTTCATTGTAATTGAAATTGCCAAGAATCTTAGCATATGGATCTAAGAGAATACGCCGCATGTGATACCGATTCCCTTTGTCCCAAAGAATAGCTCCCTATTGCAACAAGGCATTGAAGCCCATAGAAAAGAAGAATCATTAGTTTTTAAATATATCACATGGCCTTCTCGTTAACCAAGGATCGTAACATATGGATCTAATAATATACGCCACATGTGAAACTGACTCCTGGAAAATATTTACAAATATTTACAAATAAAACTTTGCAGATAGAAAAGCGGAAACATGATGGAAACTATATGAAAACTTAGGCATGCAAATCCCACATTTCCAAATAGCAACACCCAATCAATTTATATTTCTGAATGAATTTAAGAGAAAATTTGTCGTGATAATATATAAAAGGAATTAGCAAACTACACCAGACTAGACCCGGGACCCGACGAGTATACCCGACTTTGGGTCCAAGTATGTGTCCAAATTTTGGACCCGAATACTATTTGGGTCTGGGTCTGGGTCGATCTAGACCCGACCTGTACTCGTAGTCATAGGATATAATATGGCAATCATGTATCTTTAGGCATGCGCTAGGTGTTCATATTGTCACAAAATTCGCAACATTTACAGTATTATTGGCAAAAAAAGAAGTTTGTAGTAATAAGGTATATAATGGTGAAAAAAAGGGCAAAAAAATAATAATAAGCTCATAATCATAGAGTGGCAATGGATCCGACCACACCTGGGACCCGACGAGTAGACCAGGGACCTGACAGGTCCGAGTACGGGTCCAAATTTTGGGCCCGAATACTATTCAGGCCCGGGTCCAGTCGTTCCGTTCCCGACCTTTTGCCACCCTTAGAGGCCTCATAGATGTACAACTCCATGAGAAATAGAACTCTAAATGGGAAACCTTTTTTCCTTTTTTCTTTCCATTTTGCTACAAAAAGGAAAGTAGCATTTGCATAAAACTTAAATATTGCTTCTTCCGGGAGACACTTAAGGACAGATTTATGCCCCTTGATTCAAACTTGCAAAATCAGCCTAATTAACCATAGTAAGCCAAATTAAAACTCAAGTCAAACTTGCCTTGGCCCCTAATGCCATAAATCCCATCTTCCTATGCCCTTGTCAATCACATACTACCCCATACAGATCTGATATTCCTCTCTTGTGGATCACTTCAGTTTCAATCACATTTAGGACAAGATAAGATAAATCCTTCAGGACTCACGAGAGTTATGTAGCCCCATATCATCCTATCCAAAGCAAACTCCTATTATAAAGGCTATGGATGCAAATGGGCTGGATAGCCGTATGGGCTTTCGGTAATGGAGATCAGCCATGAGACCAAGATAAAGGCCATGGATTCCAATGGGCTGGATAACCATATGGGCTTTTGCAAATGGAGGTTGTCCATGAGACCAAGACCCTCTAATAATACTCCAAAGCATAGTTACCAGGATCTCCTACTTTGGTAGGCGATCCCTTCTAGAATCTCGATTTTGTCGCTCCTGGAACGGATCTCTAAGGGATCTCGAATTTTAAATTTTGGGATCTCGTACCCCATAGAAAAGGATCCCGATTCTTGTTGTTAGAGATCTCGATCCCAACCATAAAGACTACGACAACAACCAAATTGATGATTTTCTTTGTTTATAGCCAACTAGCGACACAAATATTGCTTGCTTGCCATAAATAATGAGATCCCTACTTTAAAGAGTATATATTATCATTGATTATCATAGATTTTAAGGTTGGTAACAAGATCTCTAAAAAGTTGGGATCAAGATCCCAAAAGGTCGGGATCAAGATCCCCAAAGGTTAGAATCTCGATCCCTAACATTTGGGGATCTCGATCCCTAACATGAGCATTGTACGAACGGTGTTCCCAACCATAGGGATCTTCTAGCATTTCACGATCCCTAGCTCCCGATCCCAATACAAGTACCATTCCCACACCCAATCCCAACAACTATGCTCCAAAGCAACTCATGAAGGCAACAACACAAAATCTTCATAATAAGGAGCCTTCATTTAAACGACTCAAATTGTTTTTCGTGCTCATAAAGTATGTCCACCTTGGGGATCTAAGGAGACTACAAGCTATGTTCTTTTTGAGTGACCCCGCTAAAGAGAGAACTGGGAATTTTCCTAATATCATTTGAAGTCACCTGAATTTGTATGGAGTCTCGTGTTCATTGCCTAGAAAGGACCAACTACAGAGGAAGATGTAAACCCTAGCTATCTTCTGCAGCAAATGGAAGGAAACAAAGAACAAGATCTTCAAGGGAAGCGATGTGGACTGTTGGATACCCAGGGAAGGCATCAGGGATTTGGTGTTCATTAGGGCCTTTAGTCATTGAAAGGTCTTCAATTCTTGCACTGAGGACTCGGTTTGCCGATGGAAGCTGGTTACTTATGATTTCCAGTCTAAGGCCAATACATAGGGCTTTGAGAGGAAAGCCACCGCATGAATATCGAACCCAATTTTGACTACAACACATGAACCTGGAGGTGTCTAGTGTTGTGAATATCATAGTTTACATTTGATTTTCTTGTATACAAGTTCCTAAGGACTTATTTGTCTATTCCCTTACTCACGGGCATCATTGTACCTTTTATTATAAGTGGGACTTGTGGTTTACCATGACACCACCATGAACCCTCTCTAATTCTCTCCACGATGTGGCTCTCTCTCTCTCTCTCTCTCTCTCTCTCTCTCTCTCCATATCTATAGTAGAACTCTTTTTCTTCCTCGACCTTAATCTTTCTCACTCTTCTTCTTCTCTTATCTACTTGATTGTTGTCATTGAACGGCATTGTGTTCTTGCACTGAGAACTCGGTTTGTCAATGGAAGTTGGTTACTTATGGTTCTAGTCTAAGGCCAATATAAAGGGCGTTTGGGGGGAAGGCCACCAGATGAATATAGAAATTGCATGTTGACTGCAACACAGGAACTTGAGGGTATCTAATATTGTGAATACCAAAGTTTATATTTAATTTTCTTGTATATAAAGTCCTTAGGACTAATTTGTCCCTTTGATGCATGATAAAAAATTTATTGTTTACAATTTTTATTTAATTTAGGGGTCAACATCAGTGTTTCAAAAAGCGCTAAGCAGAACCTAGGCGGTCGGGGGGGTCCAGGCCGCCCAGCACCTAGGCGGGCGCCCAGAACCTGGACGGCCCAGTAGAAAACTATTTTTTTTGGGTTTTCTCTCTCTAAAATAGCCTCTAATGGGTTTTAGGTTTCAAATGAACCTAAAACCACAATTATTCCCATATAGTGTTAAAAAAAGACCCAAAAATACCCTCAAGGAGCCGCATTTCTGCCCCTAGGTGGGGCACAAGCCCTGAGCGGCCGCCTAGGCGAGTTCAGGCGGGCGCCCAAGAATATTCGCCTAGGCGGCCGCTCAGGCACTGGGCAGTCCGCTTTTTGAAACAGTGGTCAACATTGAGCCCATATCTATTTGTTTTGCTTATGGACAAGTTAATTAGGCATCGACAGGATGATGTATCGTGGTGCATATTATTCGCTGATGAAATAGTTTTGATTGATGAGACTAGAGGCAACATCAATGAAAAGTTAGAAATTTGGAGGGATGCTCTAGAATCTAAAGATTTAAAATTAGCTGAAGAATGGAGAATGGAGAGATTGAGGAAGATGTTGCGCGTAGAATTACAGCTGGGTGGGTGAAGTGGAGATACACATCTAGAGTTTTATGTGGCCATATACCAATAAAACTAAAGGGGAAGTTTTATAGGGCAGTTGTAAGACTAGTCATACTTTATGGGACAGAATGTCAAGCGGTCAAGAAACAACATATCCATAGGATGAGTGTAGCTGAGATGAGGATGTTGAGACAGATGAGTGGCAAGATAAGAAAGCATAGAATTCGAAAGGAATACATACAAAGGACCTTAGGAGTGGCTCCAATAGGCGATAAGATGAGGGAAAGTAAGCAGGTGTGCTGGCCATGTGTAATGCAGACCCAGTACAACACCTGTTAAGAGGTGCGAGTTAGTTAAGTGGAAGGCTAAGAAAGGGCAAGGGGTAGGCCCAAAATGACATGGTTGGAAACAGTGAGAAACGATATGAGGAATTATGACCTCACTAAGGCTATAGCCCTTGATAGAGCAGAATGGCAGACCACAATTCATGTAGTCAACCCCAAAATAGTTGAGAAAAAGCTCGAATGATGATTTAATTTAAAATGATTTATATTTTAATTTTAGTTTTAGGGTTTTAAGTTGTTGCATGGATTCTTGGGTTTTTTTTTCTTTTTTTTTTTAATTCTTAGAATTTATAAGAGTTCTTTAGAAAAAGTACAATGTTTATGGACTATTTCGTTTTATCAAAGGTGAAAATGTCATTACAAATTTCTGGTTACGTTAGAAATTTTTAGGTCATTTTATTTCATCATATGGACATTTAGTATGCTTGAACAATTAAATAAACATTATTTGACAGTTGTGTGGCGCCTTTTAGTGGTTATTCGTGTGACTTGTTTAAACAGAAGGAAGCTTTTGTGCTTTCATGTACGCCCGTTAGGGTTTACATTGGAGAACCATTAGGTTTCCCCAAGAGATTACTCATGATTTGCCCAAATCATTGTTGTTTTTGTACTCTATCAATTATCCTACATGAATTTACTATCAAAGCTCAGGTTTCTTCACCAAGGCCAGGGAACTACAGCCAAGTCTAGGGTTTGCTGATCTTAAGCCAAGGTTTGTCGAATTCAGCCTAGATCTTGCTTTTTCAATGAGGTTTTCATGATTCCCTGCTTTTGGTTTATGATTTCAGAAAATCCATGGCAGGGAGAAGGGACAGTGGAAGGGGATTTTTGTAGACCTACTTGGAGATTCTAGAGACGAGGTGATTGAAGCCCTCAAAAAGCACATTCAGCAACTTACGTAGCTCGCATAACTCCTGGGTAAAAGGGTGATCTCTTCACCTACAAAGATGCCAAATTTAATCCTTTTCACTTTCATGCTGCACGTGAAGAGTCGAGTGAAGAAGAAAGTGATAGAAGACCTAGACAATCAATCGAGAGTCTTTGATGTGGAGGACATTCTTGATTTCAATGTCGGTTGTATCTAAAATCAAAAGGCTGTAGATTAGGATTTACCACCATTCTTCGATACATGCTCAGATGAACAACAAGATCACTTAGGAGATCCTATCTATGAGAAGGATCACGATGAAAATGAAGATGTTTCGGAAGAGGATCTTGCTCGTAAAGAATATGTCAAGAAGACAGCAGGGGTGACTGATCAAAATCATGGCCTTTGAAGACTTCAAGGACATCAAAGAAGTGGAGCATTCAAGAGATTTTTAATGCATTGGAATCAGAGTAGCACAGAAGCATGGTTAACTCATAAACCACAGTTTGTAGCCCTGGATTTAGATAATGATGAAATAGTGTTGAGAACGCCTCTAAAGGCCAAAAAATTGGGTTTGAAGTTCCCTGCTCAACTTTCAAAGCAATTTCAAGGATAGCCGAATTTAATTAGTTTCTCTGAATTCCTTACTATAAATACCAGCCTATAAAGAAGATGGGGAAAATATTCATCAAAAATTTTGGATCTTCACTAAATTATTCAAGAAAATGCTAAACACATAAAAAATAAATAAATATGAACATTACTTAAAGGTTAACGACACCTTACCTAAGAGAATCTAGAGAAAACAATTATCATATTATTTATAAAAAGTTCAAATTTTCTGAAACATTTTCAACGATGTGATAATGTATTAAGCTGAGTCCAAGTGACAACTAAAAATTTTCTCATTACAATATACTACTCCAAAATTACAGCAGTCTTACTTATAAATTTAGAATTATATGCAACTTCCAGCCACCCAACTTGGCTTCTCATACACTTAAAATGAAAAATTACAATTTTATTAGGTCCCTTGACCAAGTCAACACCAAATACACCAAGGATATTGAATCAATACAAGACAATACAGAAGTGCTTAAAAATACAGCACTATACAAATTACAATGCCAAATATACATTACTTCAGAATATCATCAAACACATCAAAATCAATCAACTTATCCACTAAAACAAATACTACAAGTGCACATTAGATTTGATCATGGGAAGCCAAAATAAGCAAGCTCTTTGTGCTGGGTTAAAGCGAAGGTCTTAGCAATATATCATGGAGTGACTATCAGGATGGCACCAAGATAGAGGCCAATTTCACATCATTTATATGGGAAGCAATTAAGCATCAAGTAATCTACACTTTGTGGAATATTTCAACATATGAGAGGGCTTAAGAATTAGGATCCAAAAATTGCATGAAAAAACATGGGAGAAAGAGGGCTCAAATTAATCTCAATTTGATGGAAATTAAGAGGTGTGGCAGGGAAAATTTTGACAAAATTTTCCATGTTAAATCACTAAATTAAACTACCAAAAGGATGATTTTATCGACTGATTTTGGATCCAAATATCTCAGAGAAATCATTCAATTAAAAATCTCTAAAATCTCAATGAAAACTCCACCAATATTCAATTCCAATCAACTAGAGATCATAGGCTATGACTCATAAATCAATCTTAACTCAATTGCACACAAGAGAGGGGGATTGATATACCTTGCTCTAAATTGAGATTTACAGCCATGAAATGGTTCAAGGTTGAGTGAATTTGAAGAAGATCACACCAATTTGGAACACCATGAAGACTTAGGATCAATTTCAAACTTTAGGATGGAGCTTTAATGGAGCTCCTAGCTTAATTCTTTCTCTAAAATTCTCTACAATGCACTTTCTCACACTAAGACACAACAGAGAGAGAGAGAATCCTATGGAAATAGCATGCTACAATAGAGGATATCTATTTCTAAAAACTCAATGAGATAAGAGAGAGAGAGAGAGAGAGAGAGAGAGAGAAAAGAAGAGCGTACCACTCTATGAGGGGAGTTTTTCTCTCTTTAAAATGTTTTTCAAAAGATGATGTAGAGAGAGACAGAGAGCCAAATAGTGGAACATGCCACATAAGGAGAGATTAGATCTATGTCTCAAGGTAGGTTTAGTGTAGAGATGCTTCCAGATGAGTTAATCTTGGCCACTGAAATCAATCATCCATAGCATGAAAGAGGCTTAATCCTAGCCACTTATCCACTCATTATGTCATCTTGAAGAGTGCTTGAGATTTAGCACCCTTATCCTCCCATAAAGCCCTAATTCACTTCAAATTTTTCTTCATTAATCGCATACTCAAATTCACAACAAAGTCAACTTACTTCCACAATTGCCCATGCCAACTCATCATCACCATCAGAGCCTTTTCTCAACTATTTAGGGTTGGCAATTGCCTTTGCAAACTCACTTAACCAAATTGAGAAAGCATAGGTAGAGGGTTACCCCATAAGTAATTTAGCACAAATTCTAGAAAAAATTTTAAATTAATTTCCCCTCCAAATTTGTTGCACATGTGCACCCAATCACATGATGCCATATAGGATAGGTGGTCATATACGCAATCACATGGGCTTACGGTTTCAATCGTAATTTCAAACCTTATACCCCTTCTAGAAGATTTCTCCCATGTGCATGCAGCCAACAATCCTATACATTAAACATGTTCTCAAATTCAATTTGCCAATTTCACAAAAGATACTCCATTCCAATTTTAAACAATTTCACAAATGACAAATAGGCGTCCTAAGGGGTAATGTCATCAATATGTCATGCCAAAGTGGCAATGATGTGGAGCCATGTCAGCCACACATGGCACTCATTGGCCATTTGTGTGTCACGTGTGGGCCATAGGGAACACAATATTTCTTTGTCATTTCTAAAAAAAATTTTCTCAAAGCTCAATTTTTACTCTAAAAAAATCTGAAGAAATCCTCAAAAGTCCCCAAAAGTCCTCCAAAATATTTTCCATCATATTCACATAATTTGGCGTCATACAAAACCATTATGAGGGAAATTAAGATCTTATGGACTTGCATTGGACATCAAAGCACTCCACTCGGCTAGACATGGAGTCCAAAGTCACCTTCTTAGAATGACCTAGCAAACCCATGAATCACAGTATCAAGCAAGGGCTGATACTTTGGTTTATCAAAGTCAATCCTATATGTGCCTCGAAACTCTCACGCTGTAGTGGATTACAAGTGCACCCTCAAGGACATGCATTCTAGTGGATGCAGGGGTCCTCTCTCAATATATGTGCATATCTCTCCCAGCGGATCAACATAGAAGAGTGGCTTCCCATTTGCGATTCAGCATGCACATGCCATGAGAAAGTTACAAGGTCGGAGATTTAGGGTTATGTCCTCTCAAAGACTTAACCTTCTCATGTAGGACTAAAAATGACCTAAAAGCCTCGAGATCATACCACCATCAACCAATTACAACTAATCACATGCACAACACCCTGGCCATCACACGGTCATGAGGAATCAACCAAAACCAACCCTGAGTAGAGGTAACTATCAAACCTCTTGGTGCCTTTCATATATACATCGACCTCATGACCCTCAAAATTATGTTACTCTTGGTCCCAGTATGCCAAGATCCAAGAGTCACATCACTCATGTTCACTAGGCATTGAAAGGCCACAACTGCAATAAGATGCTCAATCTTGAAAATAAAAGAAAATGGATTATTAAAAAACTATCAGAAACTCCATCCAACACAACCTAGAGTATAAAAAAATATGACTTCCTATATTGAAAATTTTCTGATTTTTTTGAATTTTCCAGGAAATAAAATGAATGCAAATATTATAAAAGTTATATAACCCCATTTAAGAAATCCTAGAACCAAAAAAATTAGAGTAACATTTCTTAAGATTTGATTTCCTTGAAATTTTTCGTTAACCCTAAATCAAAACAGATTATTATTAAAATTTATCTAAACCCTACCTAAGCGGAAAAATAGTGAAGAAAATAAAAATCAAAATCAAATTTGTAAATTGTAAATTTTTTGGTTTAATTTGAGAAGTTCTCTTGGGCTTTTGTAGATCAATATATCAGGAACATTTTGCGATAAATTTTAACAAATTTAGTGAACTATTAAGAGAAATCAAAGTTTTTGATATTGGGTAAAAAAAGTCCTAAAACTTCTACTCTAGATCTCTTCAAAAAATGGGCTTCAATCAAAAAACAAATATATATGGATTTGTTAGTGGGATAAAAACAGCTATTTCAAAACAAATATTTATTCAATGAAAAATGGATAACAAGACAGATTAGGATTAAAATGCCATAAAAAAAGAAAAAATTGAATTTTAATATTCAAGTTTAAAAAATTTTAGGTCACTATTGGAGAAATTCTTTAAGATTATTGTAGACCATCAACATAAGGACACATTGGAACAAGTTTGAGAGATTTTTGTGAAAGATAGAGGAAGAAAGAGATTTTTTTTTGTTTTGGTTTGTTAAAAAGTAAAAGAAAAAGGATACCCATGCTGACTAGCTTGATTTTATGCGAGACTTGGCCAAACACCCTCCGTTTCCGAGTCAACTCGGTAGTTTTTTTAAAACTGACCTGCACAATGAGAACTCTATAGCCCGAAAGTCCTATAAAATTTAAGAAAAAAAATATTGGAGGATCATGATAAGAACCGAAGTTAGGAATCGCCTAAGTCCCTACGATTTGCTATAGTGAGAACCTTTTGGTTCTAGACAACCTAGGCAAAAACCCTCTTTAGGACTATCGGGGATGGGGAAGCCCCCAAGTCCGAATTGACTATGGCAATTAGGAGTTTGTTTACCAGTTTTCAACCAGCAAACCATGAAAATAGAAAACAAAAACTGTTCTTCAGGTTGTTCTTAGTTAAAATTTTCAAAAAGTAAAAAATAGCACAAAATCAAAGATGTCGAGTTCAAATGCAAAAACTTTTGAAATTTTCCCTTAGAATCAATATCTCCTGAAACCATGATCACATCCCATTTCCAGTGGGGTCGTGATCCCCTTTCAAAGCAATCAAGAACCCTTTTTTGTCAGAGACCGAGATCCTTATAAGATAGGGATCGACTTCCCCTTATGGGAGGACTAAGCTCTGCTCGGACTTCGGCTCCGGCATCGTCGAAGTGAGATTCCAAGGAAGGATCCCACCCCTAAACCAAGCTCCCGGCAACTATGGTCCCGTCCTTGCCTCTGCCTTCTTACCTCAAAGAATAAAAAGGGGCTGGATATTGGAAATTCGGAAAAGGGGGTCCAAACCAAAGAGATAAAAGTACGATGAAATGTGATCATTGTGGTAGAAATGGTCATATTGAAGAACATTGTTGGAATTTAGTTGGTCAGCCAGCAAAATTCAATCGTCTTGGGCAGTTTAATGAATATAATGCTTCACCAATTGGTGATTCAAAAGTTACTAAACAGATCAGATGCTATTCAATGCAACTCAACCCTCACCATCCACCCGAAAGGACATTATAGTGGTTCCTACTTGAGAACCTTTGTTGTATGTTTGCTCAGTTAGATGGCTCAACCACTACTACTTCATATTTTGCTCAATCAGGTATTCATGTTTATGCTGATCACATCTCCTGGATCATTGACTCTGGAGATTCAAATCATATGACTGTCATGCCTCCCTTGTTTTCTTCTTAATCTGTTTGTTCTGGTAGAGACAACGTTATGATTTCTGATGGATCATTTCCTTCCATTGCTGCAAAAGGAACTATGAATATTTCCCATCAATTATTTTTGGCATTAATTCTTACTATTTCTAGCTTTGCTACAAACTTAATGTTTGCCAATTACATTACCAAGAGTCTGAATTGTAGTGTAACTTTCTTTCCTTCCAACTGCATTTTTTAGGACCTGGATACGAGAAAGAGGATTGGCAGTGGTCATGAATCTGGTGTCTCCAAATTCTAGACTACTATTCCACAAGCATTAGTGTTAATAAAGTTTGGATTAAGCAATGGCATCCCAGCCTTGGTCATTTGCCTTTCCAGTCACCAAAAATTTCATTTCCTAAGTTGTTTAGTTCGACTAGTGGGTCAAAGCTTTAATGTGAAGCCCACAAACTTTTGAAACATTGTAGAAACTCTTTTTTACCCAGTAAGAATAAAAGTATTGTTCCTTTTGCTATTATTCATTATGATGTGTGTAGTACATCTCTTATTGCTTCTATCCTTGGCTTTTGGCATTTTTTTCTTTCGTAGATGATTACTCTTGGTATACATGGATTAATCTTATGAAAATCGAATAGGTCTCCGAAAGATTATCCATACTCAGATTGATACCAAAATTAAGGTCCCTAGATCTGATCGAGGTGGGGAGTACTGCAATGGTTATTTGTTATTTTATTTGGAAGAACATGGAATAGAACATCAAAATTCTTGCTCATACACATGTTAACAGTTTCAAAAATATTCTTGCTCATACACCCCATAACAAAATAGGATGGCTGAAAGAAAGAATACATAGCTCTTGGAAGTTAGTCAAGCTCTCCTCTTGTATAAATATACACAACACGTATAGGTCAGAAGCTATGCTTATTGCATCCTATATTATTAATCGGATGCCTTCTAGTGACTTAGTGATGCCGGGAAAATTGAGGAAACAGTAAAAACAACAAGGAGCAATGCCAAACACAAGTATAATTTAAAGAAACCTAGGGTTTCTTCTCCATACTCCAAGCTAGGGCTCCAAAAGCCTAAGCATTTCTCTCTTCTTAACTTCTAAAAATCATGTGGAATTGACCCTCTCAAGACCCCACACACCTCTTATAAATTACAATTCAATATTTAAAGACATTACATGTCCATACTATGATTAAAATGGCCTGTCTACCCCAAGTTAAACTTAAATTTCATGATGACAGTTTTAAACCTGTGAATAGTACTCGTGAATACTACTTGTGAAGTAAATAAAAAAATAAAAACCCTAGAATCCCTAAAAAACTAAAAAAAACCCTAAAAATAAACCCTAAAACTAAACTATAATATGCATTCTTTAAAGTAGAATAAAAATAAAAAATAAGAATAATTTTTCCCTCCATCATTTAGACTACAAATCTGCCCATAAAATTCTTTGTCCTAATCATCCACTATTTATAGTTCCTTCTAAAGTCATTGTTTGTGTTTGCTTCGCTCATGTTCTTGAGACACATCATACAAAGTTGGACCCTCGAATCAGTTAAATGTCATTTTTCTAGACTATTTGTCCTCTCAAAAAGGTTATAAACGCTATGATCCAATGTCCGGAAAGAAATTTGTTTCAATGGATGTAACCTTCTTTGAGCCTACACCTTTTTCTCCTACCTTTCTTCAAAGGAGCACATTGTAGAAGAGACGTCTCATCTTCCTTATCTAATCCATGTTCCTCTTCCTACCCCTATTTTTTCTAAATAGGAGCGCAAAAGGATGGTGGTCCATCTTATGATGTCGAAAAGAAAGAATTAAAAATCTATACTAGATAGAAACAAAAAAAGGGGAGACCACCATAACTGACATGCCTCCAAGCCAATGACATGCCTCTAATCCAAGTAATCCCATCAATTCTCAATGTGATGATTTGGATTTGCCCATTCTTGTACGAAAAGGTAGACATAGTTTCATTATTCACCCAATTAGCAATTTTATTTCTTATGAAGTTCGTGTCCCACTCCTATTGTGCTTGTGTCCTCTTTGTTTTCTCTTTCTATTCCTTCCAAAATTAGAAAAGTTTTCGGTCACCCCAAGTGGAAAGAAGCTATGTGCAAGGAGATGAGAGCACTAATTAAGAATGCTACTTCGACACTGGTAGACCCTCTTAGAGAAAAGAGGTTGGTTGTTTGCAATTGAATCTATACCGTAAAGCACAAGGCCGATGGTATAGTTAACAGATACAAGGCATGATTACTTGCCAAGGGGTTCACTCAAACTGATGGAAGAGATACTAAGAAACCTTTTCCCCTAAACTCCATCGGGGTCCTTTTGTCTCTAACAACTAACTTGGAGTGACGTTGCACGAATTTAATGTCAAAATTGCATTACTTCACGGGAATTATAGGAAGAAGTATACATCGTACCTCCGCCTGGATTCCAAGCTAGGACCGAATCCTTGACAACCAACACACGGCATTGTATGCATCATAGCCGCATTCTGAGAAGCAACCCTATAACGTGAGAATGGTGTACATGTGTATAAATAAGTGACCGTACATGTGTATAAATAAGTGACCCCCTTGCACTATAGTGATATGTGTGTGTACACATCCTTGTTGATATCACTTGCTCCAAGGGGGAACCTGTAATCCAAACACTAAGTTCATGGATCCACTATTTATTGACTAGCTTTGATAGACCAATCATGAGCTCATGGGTACCATTGGATTAGTTTCAAAAGATGATCGTGGATCACGTAGTCTAGCATAAGTGGAGTGCCTCAGAGATGTCACTTATTCCCAACTCATCGGTAGCAATCCACTTCTAGTTTTGTGTTATATGTGTTTCACAAATTTTTGAAATATCAAAAGTATTATTTGCCAAATTTATTTATGATTTTATGTTTTTTAATCATTTTAAAAAAAATTATAAATTTATTTTATGTACAAACTTAAAAGGGTATTTCTAAGATTTTCAATACTGAGAGGGGCAATGCGAGACTCACCTAGGGAGCCAAGTGCCCAGCTCCACACATTGGGAGCACCACACAAGCAAGGATGTAAGCCCTACAAGGACCACACATCCAAGCTTAGTTGAAGGGATGGCCCATATCTTTTTATGTTTTGTTATGGAGAAAATTAATAAAGATGATCTTTTTAAAGATTTTGTTGGCTACTTTTTTCCTACTTAGTTTTGAATTGGATCTCCATGTTTACTCTTGATTTCTAAAGTAATTAGAAATTACTTCTATGTGAGAGAGTCCATATTTCATGGGATTATGGAAGATCTAGTTCTAGTCTAAGTAGAAGTGCATATGGGTTCAGTATAGGAGGGATAATGGTTATAGGATTCCTCAATGATCTCATTGTTGATTTAAGGAATGGATGGCTTAGATTTAATTCTCTCTTCAACTCACAAATTACATAAAACTCTTTGGTCAAATTTGAGTCCCATTAGAAATTGGCACACCCTAGACCATAAGGCCCTATAGATAGGGGGGAACCCCCTTCATATCTTCCATATGATCATGCAGAAAGCCTCTCTCTCCTCTATGCTGCTGCTGCTCTCTCTCTCTCTCTCTCTCTCTCTCTCTCTCTCTCTCTCTAGCCTCTTCTCTCTTAGGATAAGTGATGGCCCACAAAGTAAGGCAAGGCCATAAGAGGGTGGCATGCCACCCTCACTAGCCTAGAAGGAGGCACGTCCAGCCCAGTTTACTATGGTGGTTCCAGGCTTTTAGGGTTGAAAAGAAACCCTACTTTGCTCATGCACTCAGCCCCAATTCTGTGAGAGGGGTATTACTCTAAGTGCTTCCTAGATTTGAAGGACTCAAGCAGGGCCAAGGATTAGTTTGCTATCAGTCTAATAATCGGCTATGGATTGGTGTTACATCCTACGGTGGTGACCCTAGGCAAAGTTCAAATGAGTCTTCCTAGCTTTTCATGTTTCTTTTCAGTTTTAATTCTTAGTACGTTGTTCTTAATTCCTATTTGTATTAGGATTTCTATTTAGATTAGGATTCCTACTTGACTTAAAATTCCACTTGTACTTGAACTCAATTTATGAATAAAGTTTTTTTTTTTCTTTTAAGGCAGTAAGAGTTAAGATCCATAAGTTGTATTTAGGTGTTATTTTCCGACTGCTTCCGCAGTATAATATGACATAGTACATAGTTTTGCATTTGCTGTTGGAGTTATTGCCTTCAAGATCTTAAAACCCTGACATTTCATAGCTTTTGACTTCAGTGAGAGGAAAAGAGCGAGATGACTCTAGGATCTTGGCACACTAGGACCAAGAATCATGCATCCCGAGAGTTATGTGGCCGGTATATATGTGAGAAGCACCGAGAGGGTTGAGGATTACCTCTAGTCAAGGTTGGTAATGATCAGTCAAGGTCTAGTTATGATTTATTCCCCATGACTGTGAAATCGCTAGGACATTATGTGTGTATGATTGATTGTGATATGAGCTCGAAGTGTTTTTTTTTGTATACTTTTTCTTATGTGTGTGCATTTTAGCCCTATATGAGGACGTTGAGGCTTTGAGAGAACATAATCGTAAATCCCAGATCTAGTGATCTTCTCATACCATGTGCGAAGTCACTCTTCCAGCTGATCCAGTGTAACGAGATATGCACAAGTGCCAAGAGAGGACCCGCATCTGTTTGGATGCATGTCCTCGAGGGTGCGCATGTAATCTACTACAACCTGGGAATCCCAAGCCACACATTGGTTTGACTTTAGTAAGCCAAAGCACAAGCTCCTACTTAGCACTAGGGGTCATGTTGGATCATTATGAAAAGGTGACTTCGGATTTTGGGTCTAGCCTAGTGGAGTGCTCCAATAACTAATCCAACTCTATAGGATCCTAGTTTCCTTTATTAATATTCTTGATGCCAAAATGTATTATTCTAATGGAGTAAGCTTTGGTGAATTTTTGGAAATTTTTGGAGATTTTTTTAAATTTTTATGAGCCAAAAATTGCATTTTTTGGCATTGTTTTAGTGAAATGACAAAGGACAAGCAACAAGGGTCCCACATGTAATACCCAAGTGGCCAATGGGTGCCATATGGGCCCATGTGTGATCCGGATGACTTAGGGGTGATATCAACCCTGTAGGGGACCTATTTGCCATTTAATTATTTGTGCATAATGTGCTCATTAAGGTATAAAAAATTAGAACACTTGTTTAATGTGTAGGATTGTTGGTTGAGTACACATGAGCAAAGCTGGGCATAGGGTTTGCAATTATGATTGAAATCCTAAGGCCTTATGTAATTGTGCCATAACAACCTACCTCTATGGCATCGTGTGATTAAATTTACATGTAAGCCAAAATTGAAGGGAAAATCAAATTCAAATTGCTTCTAGAATTTGTGCTAAAATACCATAAGGGCAAGCCCCTATCTATGATTTTTCATTTGATTAAAATTGATTAAACATGGGCAATTGTTGAAGCAAGTTGAATTTAATGTTAACTTGAATTTGTATTTAATGAAGGGAAATTTGGAGTGAATTAAGGTTGTTATGGGAGGATAAGGGTAGCCGACCCCAATTAATAGGGAAAAGGCTAAAATGATGATGATGATGATTATCATAAGGGTGTTAAATCTCATCCACTCATCAAAATGGCACGATGAGTGATAAGTGGCTAGGATCAAGCCTCACTCTTATATGATAGATGATTGACATGGATGGCTCAGATTAACTCAACTAGAAGCATCCCTACATTCATGCTCAGAAATACCCCCTCATTTGCCCATTTCGCTCAACCCTTTTCTCTCACTAGAGTGGCATGCCCTAGCCTAGGGTTTCTTTTCTCTCTCTTGTGCTTTAAAATGTATTATTTAGTGAGATAAAGTGAGATGATCTTAGTGAGAGAATTAAGTTAATAGCTCCATTAAAGCTCCACTCCAAGCTTGAGGGTGATATAAAGCTTCACAATGTTCAAATTGTGCGAGATCTTCTTCAAATTAATTCAAGTTTGAAGCAATCATGGCTGTAAATCACAAATTACAGCAAGGTATTATCATCTCGTAGCTCCTTGATTGATGAGAAATTGAGCTAAGTTTCATCTATGAGTTTAAGCTTACGATCTATAGTTGATTGAGTTGATTTTGGTGGATTTTTTCATTGAGATTTCTAGGATTTAATTGACTGCTTGTTTAGAGAATTTTAGGATAAAAAACAGTCTATTAAACAACCTTATTGATGGCTTAAATTGGAGACCTTACAAGGGGAAACTATGTCAAATCTTTCCCACCCAATGCCTCTTAATTTTCTACCCATTAAGCCTCCATTTCCCCCACGATTTTTCCGACAATTAGATCCCATTTTTTTGAGGTCCTCTTCATTAAAGAGCGACTCGAGTGTGGATCTAAGACATTTTATGCTTCCCTTTATGATGATGAAGTGAAATTGGCCATAAGTTGTGAATTGCCATAATGTCAATATCGTATATTGATAAGACCTTGGTGGTAATCCGGGTTATAAGAGCTCCAAAACGCTTCCCATGATGTTTTTTTTATTACGCGAACATTGATTCTTGTAACTGAAATTCATGTATAAGTTTGCCTTATAATTTTGTATGGTGCTGAAAGTTTGTAAGCACTAGTTTCGTGTTGTATACTCAATCTCCAAACATAGTTTAGTTGGATTTTTGATGAGGGACCCAATTTGCGTTGTAATCCTTGGTTTTAAGAGTGCATGGATGGATTTTAAATGACTGCAACTTGGTTTTATGTGGCTGTAATTGAGGGAAAAATGCTGTGTCTTGCAATTCATTGTAAATTTGAAGTTGTATTGTCAAGTCTAAGTGAAAGTCAGTAATGGGGTGGGATTGTGGTGGCATTACCACCTGAGCCCCAGTTAAAGGTTTTGACCTCCATTCTCACTAACGGCTTCAAAAATTGACTATTTCAAAAGTGGGCATGAGCTCGTCATCCCCACTGACCTTCCCCCCAAAAAAACAAAGTTTAAGGGAAAGTATCAAGTGGTGTACCTTAGGCTCGGTTCCATATACTTTCATTTACATCCCAGGAATCTTACATAGCCACTGTATTCACCAGCAGACATTCTTACCATGGTTATTGGGAAATCTTGACTACAAGTGATCTTAAGCAAGCTGGGCATGACCGATATGGAAGTGATGTGAATACCAAAGTCCAGATTTATTTTTCTTGTATTCAAGTCCATAGGGATTTCTTTGTCTTTTACCTTACTCAAGGGCAGTATCGTACTTTAATAGGTTTTACTTTTTCAGTCAGGTAAGAAGAAAGCCATCAGTCCCTTGTCAGTTTCACTGTGATGTGGGATTGAAAATGTTTTATTATTATAGAAGGAGATTTAAGTGAGGTGTTGGGGTTATTATGAAATCAACATGACCCCTCTCCCTAATTCTCTCCCCAACGTGGGTCTCTCTCTCATCTTTAAAACTCTTTCTTTTCCTAGGCCTTAATCTTCCTCACTCTTCTTCATCTCTTATACACTAGACTGTTGTATTTTAACTTCTATGTGGGTGGTTTAGTTAGAAATGGCCTGCCTTTTTTCAAGACCTTTGCAGGCCTGTTGGTGTGCAGAATCCTATTGAGACAATAGCAAGAGTCCCTCTGGGAGGACTTCAATATTTCACTTTTCTTAGTTCCCTTGAATACGGAAGGTATTTTATCTTTCTTAGCAATATAGACCGTAAAGTGAGATGGATTATCCCCGGAGAATAGTTAATATCGTGAAGAAGACTTTCAGAAGAAGCGACAAAGTGTAATTTCTTACGCTCAAACAAACTAATTACAAGGCGGATTCCCTAACACAGACGTGCCTTTGGATGCAACGGTCGCACAAACATGACTAATATACATAATATTATCCGCTGCTTCTAGATCATCCAATTGAGATTATATTTCAAGAAACGTTTCTATAGCTATTTGTGAAGCCTTGACTTTTATAAGCGCCCAAATGGTTCTTTCCGCTAAGTTAGCTAATCAACTGCCAAGTAAATGACAATAAACATCATATTGAGGCTATCAACGAAAATAATATGATCAATTCCAAGAGCAGATTTTAAACATAAAAAGACTTATAGGGAAAAAGAATTACATCACACGTTTTCCATACCTTGCACCGAAATCCATAACTCAAGTATTGTCGGACACTTGATAAAGATACATGCCACATATCACCACTTCGATTAATATATGGGTCCAATTCAATCTCTAACTGCATTCAAAGAAGAATGCACAGGTCAAGAATCAACTATAAGCATATTAAACAAATTCATGAGCAAAGTAAGGAATTCACCACTACTAGAGGATAGAGCACACAGGTACATCTGCACGTGTATACAAGAACTACCGCATATGAAAGAAAGAACTAGTGAGGCTTGGTAAACACAAGTGGTACTATCTAGCTCAGAATTACAATTGTGTGCAAGCCCATCATGCCTGCTCAAATTAGAAAACAAGAAAAATAAAGAAACTTAAAGATCTTACAGCAGGTTTAGCAGTATTCTCATCATATAAACACAAGACCACATTTTCGGCATTGCGTGAAAAGAGAGAAAAGTTTGTTGAGCCATCATCATTCAAGGAAACGCCCAAGGGGAGAGGATTGCCCCTTCCAATACCAACAGGAACAACAAAATTTGTTTTCCTGTGAGTCCTGTACAGTGCAAAAAGGTGAGAATTATTTGGTGACAGAATAAGCTCCTTTTATCCTATAACTTTACAAATAGAAAAATTATAATTACTACTGAGAAATGATGATGGCAAGCAGGAGTACGCTCAAGTGTTAACAGTTACAGTGTATATTTGTTACCAATCTACCTCTTCCCTGTTACCCTTTCAGTTGCATTCCTCTTCTCATGAAAATCCCTTCTCCTTCCTCTCTAACCCGGTTTTCCTTAAGAAATGTATAAATAAGAAAGAACCAAGGCATCAATGTAGTTAAAAGAAAACATAAAGGGGGCCCAACCTGGAAGAAACTTAAAAGGGCATAAAAAAACATAATCTTCTCCAGGCATACACATGAGTTCTTATCTATCTCCATTCACTAACACCAAATATCTTATCTTCTCTCCAATGGTCACTCCCATGTCCCTTGTCCTAGAGCTCGCTAGTCAAGCATTATGTTGTTGATATAGATAAAAAAGGCAACAAATAACACTGACTCATTTCTTCTTAAGTAACATATTTATAATCCTCTCTAGGAGTAGCTGATCTATCTATTGCTTGCAGCCAACACATAGTACCTACAATGTATGTTCAATAGTTATCAGACTATTTTTATGGCAAACAATATGAGTCCATTAGTTCCCGTGTATGAAGACTCTATCACCCACAACCAGTCCCCCACATCATCATCATCATCATCAAAATCCTTTTCCCAACTTTTTGGCTACACAAACCTAGGTCCATCATTCTGCTCTATTGAGGGTTATACCCTCAGTAAGGCCATAAGTCACCATATCCTTTTTAATACTTCCCACCATGTCCTTTTGGGCATACCCCTTCCCCTTTTTGCGTCTTCCACTTGAACTAACTCGCACCTCCTAACATGTGTTGTACTGGGTGTACACTGCACATGGCCAGCCCACCTAAGTCTATTTTCTCTCATCTTATAACCTATCGGTGTCACACCTAAGTTCTCTCAAATGTATTCATTTTGACTTCTATCCCTTCTTGTCTTGCCACCCATCCATCTCAACATCCTCATCTCAACTACAATCATCATTTGGATATGGTGTTTTTTGGCTGCCTGACATTCTGTCCCATAAAGCAAAGCTGGTCTCCTAGTTGTCCTATAAAACATACCCTTCAACTTCATTGATATGCAGCGATCACATAAAACTCCAGTTACACATCTCCACTTTGCCCCCTCAGCTCTAATTCTATGCACGACATCTTTTAGATATCGTGCCTTAAGAATTCATGAGAAGGTTTAGTATAGTTTTACATTGGCTGCCTACCTAAAACAACTCACCACCTTTTCTCAAGCTTGGGACGAGTTAAGGTAGAGCTTAAGGTCCTCACCCTTCTTAGACCAACCAGTCACCTACATAACTAGCCTAAATCCACATTAACATCAAGTATTCCTAGTTGATTTATAAGTTCTCTCCTTGATAGCTAAAGAGGCTTCAGTGCTTTGTGTTCCACCCTCACTTAAACTAGCACATCAAACATAAGTCATGTAAATGACCAAGTTTTAGCTGCTTGTGACTAATTGAACAAGTTCATGACCATTTAAAATTAAGGATTAGTAATAGTAAGAATTTTAGGCCTCCAAAGATCACCAGTTTTGCATAACTTCATTTGTGGTTAGCGATTGCAATGCAAACAGAGTTTTTATTTTTTTTGCATTTCATTTGTGGTTAGTGATTGTGATGCAAACAAGGTTTTTATTTTTTTTAAAAAAAATTATGAGATAAAAAAAGGATTTAATGTTATTTTGGGTTTCTAGTTTTCTTTAGGGGTATTTGTGTCTATTTTAATTGTAGAGCTTGGATGCAGAACTGAAAGATTAAATATTAATTAGGCTTTCTTAGGGAGCAATTTAGGGTTCAGAGTTGTTTTTTCTATAAATAATTAACTAGACAAAAAGGAGAAGAGAGGGAAGAGAAGAAAAGTTTATTTTGGATCTTGTGAAGAGATCTTCTTGGGGGTGGACTCCTTTGCAGATCTTGGGAGGGGTTATAATCTCTAATTTCTTATTTTTATCATTTATTTTCTCATTTATTTATTCTCTTTCCCTTCTCCCTATATCAATTAGTATCAAAGCTTCACTCTACAACAAGTGGTATCAGAGCTTTACAAGATCCATCCGTCACAATACCACCAAAACCTTCACCTATGATAGATCATTTATTGCCACAAATTATAGAAGTTGTGAAACAACAATTTGCAAAGAGCATAAAGAGCCTAAATCAATACATGGAGGGTATTTGAGTAGAGACCGGTGTAGTGAATCAATAGTTGCAACTGTGGAAAGCACCATTCATGGAGAAGAGGATATTCGCAATCACATAGATACGGCGCCAACTTTCACATGAGAAATAAATCTACCTCCACAATCGATTTCGAATGTTAATCCATATGTAATGAGCAAATTTTGATACAAGAACCACAACCTAGGAACATCCAGGTGATCAAGATATCAAGGTCGGTCTTTTAGAGTTTCATAACAACGAAAGAGAAATTAAAATAATATCCAGGATCCTAAAGTTCAACTACAAGTTGCCAATAAAGTGTTTGATCAATTGTTTCATATAAGAAGACTAGGTATCAAGGTAAATGGTGGGACTCGAATCCATCACCAATTATTGAAAAGGCCTCAAAAGGACATGATGGACTCAACAAGCTCGAGGTCGAGCTTCTCTCAACCCCGAAAAAATGATACAAATATGGTTTTATTTTTTTTATTTTGTTATTTTTTAAGAGATAAAAAATAGTGTTTGAGGTTATTTTGGATTTATAAATTCTTTAAAGGTATTTGGGTCTTTTTTTTGTTGCAAAGATTTGAGGGGCAAAATTGGAAGATTTAATATTAATTTAAGGAGCAAGTTAAGGTTTAGAGTTTTTTTTTTTATATATAAATATGTAACTGAACAAAAAATAAGAGAGGGACAAGAAGAAAAGTTTATTTTGGATGTTGTGAAAAGATCTTTTCGGGGTGGACTCCCTTTCAAACTCTGAGAGAGGGTATAATCCCTCATCTTTTATTTTTATCTTTTATTTCCTTATTTATTTATTCTCTTTCCCCTTCTTCGTGCATCAGATTATATCTTGCTTCACGCATTTGTATTTGAGGAGAAATTACTATTTTATAATCTCATGTTCAATCCATAAGTCCAATTATTTTCTAGAAAGAGGTGACAGTTTTATAAATTATTAAATGCTTAAGGACAAAACAAGAAAAGAGAAAATGGGGTGTCATCATAAAATAGAAACATCATGATCAAAAGAGATAGCTAAATCCTCTAGGTTAAGCTCCTTCTTTGCAAGCACATCAACCTCATTTGCCTCATGAAGGATATGGCTGAAAGAAATGATCTTGAATATACAGAATTTCCATATCGCTCTCTCTCTCAAAGGAGCAACACTCCCAGGCTAGTGCTTCCTTCAGACCCATCTAATATTGTTATGCTATCAACCTCAATTTCCAAAGGAAATTTAGGGCCAGCAGTTAAAATTTGGATCCAGGCGAGTGATGCTCACACCTCTGCCACGGTCCCATTGCTAACACCCAACGGGGCCTTGAACATAGTGTCCTCATGTGAATATCTAAGAATACCACCAATAACTGCTAACCCCGGTTCCTTGAGCACTTCCATCAAACTTCAGTTTGAAGTACCCCTCAACTGATCTCTGACATGATATGACCTTTCTCTGCATAGACAACATGGAACTGGCCACATGATACCAGCCACTCAACAAATACACTGCCCTAAAACTTGCAAACTCCAGACAATTCAGGGCCCAAGATACAACCATCCCTGTAATACCGTCTCTCAGTGAGACGAAGGAATTTGTTTCAATTATTAAAACTTCAATGCCATAATTTTGACATGACTTAGGAGATTACAAGGCAGTACAGAAAATTGAACCACAGGGCAAGGTTTTGCCGAATTCATGAAACCCTCACTGTAGTATTTGGAGGACTTCAAAGGATCCAAAGAAAATTCCTTCCCGGTCCTCTTCCTATATTATAGGGGTTCTACTATGCAAACGTGATATGAGCACAAGTGACATGTGTTAATCCAACTTTGCTCTTAGCATTTGCCCACCCATTTTTCATCCTCCATTTACAACCTGAATAAAGAAACAGCTAAACCCCTAGCGAACACACTTCGATTACAGAAAAATGCAGAGACCAAATTTAAACCATATATCCTCTAATTTTCCAGCATTCATCAGTATTTTCAAGAACATATTGCACGGTATCGCTGAGTTCATCATTATAGAATTTTAATCTTGCTAGAGTGTTCCCAAAGATATAATCAGGAAAGAGTTCTTGTAGTCCCTTCATTTTTATATGTTTAAGATCCCTTTTTATGCCCAACAATCTATACTTCAAAAGTTTTCATCCATGTCAAACTTTCATATTAACATTCCCAGACTCAATGGAAAACATCACAACTCATGGATTTTTTCATCACAAAACAATCTAGTTAGGCCTCAAAAGTTTCTTTCGATGCAGTTTTCATGATGATTCCCAATTACATGAACTTTGAAGTAAATTGTTCGGCGGAAAGAAGACAATTTGCAAACGATCAAGGTCATATTTGCCTCTTTGTAACCCCATGTTTCCCGATCTCCAGCTGCCATGTCATACGAAGTGCCTAAGCAGTTTATATTTTACAGGAAGACGTTGTCTTAGGAAGCATATATAGTTTCAAGATATTTCAGAGAAGATTCTCTGAAGGAGAGTCAAGAATCATCAATTTAAGGAAATCAAGGATTGGGTACCTGAGATAAAGTTGGGGGTTAAAGTCCTTTTTTCTAATCCTTATTTCTAATTTATTTTAAGTTATTATATGTCCTATTTTAGTCTGTATGGGCAGTTTTACCCTTTCACTATTTTTAGTAATATAAACTGGATATGAGAGGTGCATGAGACCCAATTGGGACCCACATTAGTCTCCCTTCCTCTCCCTCTTTCCTTTCATCTCTCTCTCCCCCTTCTTTGACGTGGTACCAGAGCAATGATCATTTTCTTCCCTCAACATTAATGATCCTTTTCTTCCGTCTCGCTTTTCTTTTTTATCCTAAATATTTCCTCCCTTTTAATTTTCTTCCCCCTTGATTTTTCTTCTCTTCCCTAACAAAAAAATACATTCCTTCCATTTTAATCTCTCTCTCTCTCTCTCCCTCCCTCCCTCCCTCCCTCCCTCCCTCCCTCTCTCTCTCTCTCTCTCTCTCTCTCTATATATATATATATATATATATATATTTCACCCTCTTCATTTTCTTCTCTACCCTAACAAACAAAAACAGGGGGTTACTTCCTAGGGTTGTTCGATCAAAACCCTAGGGTTGTTTCCAAGATTTCTTTTTCTTTTCGTTTCTTTGTGCACAGGTACCCATGAGGATCTTCGTAATGTCGTGATAGAGCTGTTCGTGTGATTCCTTTTTAAAGATCGAGATCAATAGAGGAAAGTTACCTAATTTGGATGTCTGTGGGCATCCGTGCATGAGCCGCCCAAGCTTTCTCCCAAAAACCTTAAGTTTTTCTTGGATAGGTGCTGCCCTAGTCTACTTAAAGAGTGGCAGTGTGGTGATGCTCAGATTTCAATAATGTAATGTTGCCCTAGTGTGTACAAGTGTGAGAAAGTGGCTATGCTCAGATATGAATGATAGATATTTTTCTATCCTCAAAAAAAGAAAAAGTTGTTTCTAGAATTCTACGCTTAGTGTGAGTAATTGTTCGGTTGACCCTAGTTGGCCACTTTATCTTTTATTTCCTGCACTCATGGCGAATGAAATTAATCCAAGAACCTTCAATCTTCTTGAACATGTGGAGATACAAATTACTTCAGTAAGATTAAATGAGTCCAGTTACGTTGTATGAGCTCAATCTGTTAACGTATCACTTGGTACTAGGGAGAAATCGAAATACTCGAGGACAAGCCCAGAAAGTCTGATAGTAGATATGAACAGAGAATGTGAGAGAATTACATACTTACGACTTGGTCATGGAGCAGTATGGAGCCTCAAATAAGTGCAAATGTGATATTTCTTGACATTGCGAAAGAACTTTGGGATACTCTGAAAAAACATATCCTTAGATAAGATCATATCTTAGGTATACGAACTGTTTGAGAAATGTTTCGATTGCAACGAGGTAATAAGAGTGTGAGTGAATATTATAGTGCTCTTAGAGGTATGTAAGAAGAGTTGAATCTGGATTAGCTTATATCTAATGATGTAGAATTATAGAGGAAGTAGCGTGAAGAAATCATAATTGCCAAATTTTTATCAGGTCTTAATCCTAAGTACCATCTTGTTCGTGCACAATTTTGGCTAGCATCCCTTAATAATGTGTATGCGCACATTGAATGTGTTAACATATCTACATATCCTACACCTTCTGACTCAAGTGTTAGTGATGAATCAGCATTGAATACATTTGTGGGGAGAGGTGATGGAGCCAGAGATAGGGGAAGTGGTCGTGAGTTAGGAAGGGCTGTGGTAAACATGATGGAGGAAGGTTGTGGAACTCGAAAGTGTACTTATTGTGAGCATAAAATTTATACAATTGGTAAGTATTGGGATAAGATTGGTAAGCATGTTTGGGAAAATTAGGTTACGTACACATTTGAGGACGATGATGTTTATCTGAATGGGCCTAGTGATCATCTCCTACCATAATTATTGTGCTTACAAGAGATGAATAGCATAAACTTGTTAAACAAGTAGAGAAACCTAATGCCCATTCTTCTACTTCCATTGCCACCCTTGCAAACTCAGGTACTTATGTACTATAAAAAACCTACTCCTTGGGTTATTGACTTTGGAGCTTTTGACCACATGACTAGTGAGTCTGTTGTTTTTTTTATCTCTAAGTAAGTGTATTTCTAATTCCTCTTTTACTTTGGCTGATGAATTACGGTCTAGTGTGTCTAGACAGGATATAGGTATGCCTACTTCTTCCCTTTCTCTATCCTCTATGTCCCTTCAGTTTGTTGTCTGTGAGCAAATTAACTAAGTCTCTTTACTGCTCCATAACTTTTTACCCTCTTCTTACGTCTTTCAAGATCTAAGCACGAGGAGGACGACTGCTAGCAGGTATGAGTCATGTGGCTTATACTATTAGGATGATAATCTGATTGATGTTGCTTTTCACTCTACTGCTTCTCCTTGGGTCTTCCTTCTCTCAATAACGTGTAATTGTTAGCCTCTTCCGTAGGGTCCGGGTCTACTTTAGAGTGTGAGGCTTGTCAGTTAAACAAGCATCCTAGGGTGTCATTACATCCTCAAACTTATAAATGGAGACCTGTTTCCATTTACAGTTGTTCATTATGATATCTGAGATCCTGCTACAGTACAAAGTTTGTCAAGCCAAAAATATTTTGTAATTTTCGTGGATCATTATTCACGAATGACATGATTATATTTAATAAAAGAAATATCTGAGATTTTAACCAGATTTAAATTGTTTCACAAGGACATCTAAACTCAATGCAATAAGAATGAGTGTTTCTTTTACGTTAAGATAACGTTCAAGAGTATCTTTCGAGAAAATTTCAAAAATTATTTTGTTCAAAATGCAATTTACACATACTCCACAATAGAACGGTGTCGCTGCAAGAAAAAATCAACATTTACTTGAAGTAACCCACACTTTGCTAATTAATATGCATGTTCCAAAAGTTTATTTAATCTTGTTGCCATCTTTAGTTTTGAATGGAAAAACACAGTGGTCTATTATCTTCCCTGATACTCTTATTTGTTCTTCCTCCATGAGTGTTTGGGTGTGTTTTCTTTGTTCATGTGTTGGGTGCTGGCAATGACAAATTAGATCCTCAAGCTGTCAAGTGTGCTTTTCTTGGGTGTTCATGATTTCAAAAAGGTTATCGATGCTATCATCTTGGTTTATAAAAAATTTTATTTGTGCTGATGTTGTTGGGGTTTTGTGGCCTTTAAAGCCCGTGAGAGCATGTAAAATTATGAGTTGTAGCATATTATACACTTCAATAGGAGTGTGTGTGTGTGTTAGTTGACAGACCTAGGGTTAGGTGGTTTATGGCCCTGGTCATGTCTAAAATCCTTTTCCCTGAGCACATCAGCGTATGGCACTAACATAGAGGGTTTTTAGAGGGTCACCCCTTGTTGAGGTCGGAGAGATGTCCAAGGATGGATTGTAGGCCAAGAGAGCTTTGTGATCTCTTGTGTGTGAATATAGGCCTATAAAAGCAAAGGCTGAATCCTCAACAAACTTCTGCACAGCATGTACACATGACAGACATATATACCGGAAAGCAAACTTGTAAAGGGATATGCGTACATGTGCGCAGAGAGTGTCCCCCTTGCACTATAGTTATATGTGCATGTGACTTGCTCGTAACGGGGGGAACCTGTAATCCACATTTCAAGACCGTGGTTTCACAATTTATTGGTCAGCTTTGACAAGTCTATCATGACCCTTTGCATTAGACTGTGGGTCATGGATCTCATTGGATTGGTTTGAGAAGATAGTTAAAGATTATGGTTACTGGATCAATTGGAGTGCCCTAACAATCACTTTTCTTGACCCATTGGTACCAATTCACTTCTAAAATTTTCATTTTCAATCATAGAAATGTTTATGTTGCTTTTAAAGATTTTCAAAATTTTAAAAATCTTTTTGAGCATTGAAAAACTCTTAAAATGGTGTTTCTAGAATATCAGGAATTGTGGAGGGGCTAAAAGGAACATGTGAGAACATTTTATGTTAAGAAAATATTCTTTCAACCTTTCAAATTGACCCAATATTTTTTACTTTGAAACAATCTTTTGTGAGAGAAAAGGAAGTTCTAGTCAAAATAGAAAACGTATTTTGTTTGGTCTTATCCTAGGTTGACTAGAAGTGGAGGTCAAAGATTCAAAGGATAAAATTCCTAGATTCCTCCCTAAATCATGAAGGCTAATTCGTGGGATGGATGGCTCAGTTTTTTTCTCTTGCACCTCACAGATTACCTAAGATTCCCATGGCCAAGATGAATTATAAATAAGATAGGCATACCTAAACCCACTTGGAGGCTATAAATAGATGGTAGACCTCCTCATTCTCACAATCTAAAATTCCTAGTCTCTCTCTTTCCCCTTCTCTCTCTCTCTCTCTCATCCCAACGGGCGGCACGCACCACCCTAGGGAAATTGGGGTTGGCATGCCAACCACTAATAAAATAGAGGGGCACCCCACCCTTATAGACCCAAGGGAGGTGCCACTTGCAGCATGCTTAGAAAGGTTCAAAAGGGGTCTAGAGAAACCCCAGTATTGTTTTATACTCTCAAACCCTAGATCCAAAAAAGGTATTGCCTAAAGGAGCTTCCCAACTCAGAGAATTCAGCAGGGCCAACAGGATCAAAATGCGCAATCGTTAGGTATTGGATGTGGGGTATACCAAGTCATAAGGAGGTAACCCTAGGCAAAGTCATGTAATTCTTCCCAGCTGTTTTGGTTTACTTTCAGTCATAAATGTTCAATTTATTGCAATTTCCAGGAACATTACTTGTATTAGAATTTATAGTTAAAGCTTGTATTCAATCTCGGATTGAGCCATATTTATTTGGCGGTAAAAGAGGGAAGATCTAAGGTTGTCTTTTGAGCGTTTTTTTCTTATTTACAGCATTGTTTTGTGGCACTTGTAAGTGAAAGTCAACTAATATTAACCAAAAAAAAAAGAAATCATTTTATTTTACTCCCTGGAGTTCCACATTGCCACTTCCTTCAGATGTTATCTTTTTTTGAAATAATCCTTATTTTTCAAAAGATAGTCACATGCTTGATGCAAATTTGTTTTATCCTACTCTAGACGAAGCCTCACAGTCCTCATCTTCAATAGTTCCTCTTCCTACTCCTGTTGATACTTCTTCTTCACCTCAGTTACCTAGAACAACTAAACCTGTTGCATCTACACATCAGAATGTCCCTCAAGAGCAGCCCACAAAGGTTTACACAAGAAGGAAATTGCAGGATGGACCCCCTCCACCAACTCAACCAACCAATTAACCCTTCATCTCCATCTATAGTTCTACTTTTTGCTTCGAACTCACATTCTGTGTCTAGTGATGATAATGGACCTATTGCATCCATAAAAGTAAAAGGTCTTATACTCATTTCATTGCTTATTTTGTTACCTTTGCAAATTTGACCCCATCTTATCAAAGTTTTTCTTTAGCTCTTTCACCTATTTTTATCCCTAAGTCTTATCAAAAAGCACTTTCTCATACTAGGTGGAAGAAAGCATTGGAAGAGGAAATGAATGCACTCAACTTGAATGATACATGGGAGCTCACAGAGTTACCAGCTGGAAAAAGAACTGTTGGGCCGCATTGGGTTTATGCAGTAAAATATCAGCCTACAGTACCATCGCGAGATTAAACACCAGGTTGGTTACCAAAAGGATCCACCCAAACCTTTTACGATTGATTAGTCTGAAACTTTTGTACATGGACTTAATTTAGTTTGAGCACTTATATTTGTAACAGCAAACAACGGCTAGCCACTATGGCAGGTTAATGTGAAGAATGCCTTCCTTTATGGTGATTTACAAGAGGAGGTGTATATGAAGCACCCACCTGGGTTTGTTGCTCAGGGGACTCAGCTAAGATATGTAAGTTGTAGAAAGCCATTTACAGTCTAAAACAGTCCCACGTGCATGGTTTGAGAAATTTAGTGAACTTGGTTTTGCATATCGTTTCAACATAGCTATGCAAATCATTTCATGTATATCTGGAAACAGGCTTCCAGGATAATTGTCTCAATTGTCTACGTTGATAATATTGTCATTACATGCAATGATCAAGAAGGAATCAGTCATTTGAAGAGGCAGCTAATTAAGATACATTCAAACAAAGGATTTGGGCCAGTATTTTCTAGGAATTGAACTATAGCCAAATCAAAGCATGGCATTGGTTTGTCACAAAGAAAGTATGCGACTGACTTGTTGGCAGTGGCTGCCACGTTAGGGACTAAACTAGTTGATACTACTATAGATTCAAGTAACAAAATCATTGGCTGATGAGAGCCAGTTGTTTGGGGTTCCAAGAAGGTACAGAAGACTGATAGGCAGGCTGATTTATCAGACCATTACTACGCCTAATATTGCTTTTGTTAAGTATAGTGAGTTGGTTTGTGCACTCTCCAAGGATTCCTCAATAGGATGTCTTTCATATAACTTGGAGGCATCTGAAGGTAGCTCAAGTAGAGGTCAGATTTAAAAGTCAAATAATGATTTGACCAATGAGGGTTACTTAGATTATGCAGGTTCTCCATCTTACAGGTGGCCTACCACAGGCTATTGTACATTTATTGGTGGAAATATAGTTACATGGAGAAGTAAGAAACAAAATATTGTTGTTGGATCAACTGCAGAGGCCAAATGTAGAGCAATGGCACATACTACATGTGAAATAATGCGGCTGAAGACACTAATGCAGGACACAGGGTTTACTATTGCTGAGCCATTAAAGATTTATTGTCATAATAAAGCCGCAACTTATCTAGCAAGAATCCAGTGTTTCATGGGGGAACTAACATAACAAATTAAACTGTCATTTTATTCAAGAGAAGGCCTAGTAAGCAGGTGGCTGCATTGTATGTGAAATCTAAGGATCAGTTGGCAGACATCTTCACCAAAGCTCTTGGTTGTAATCTGTTTCAAACAATTTGTTCCAAGCTGGGCATGGGCAACATCTATACTCCAGTTTGAGAGGTTGTTAAAAGTCCCTTTTCTAATCCTTCTATTTTAAGTTAATGACCTGTATGTCCTATTTTAGGTGTGTGAGATCCAATTGGGACTCTCACATTACTCTCCCTTCCTCTCCCTCTTTTCTTTCATTTCTCTCTCCCCCTTCTCTGACAACTACTAATTGTTAGATCGTAGAAGCTAGTAGACAAACAGGCCAGAAAATGTTGGAGTGGGTAAGGAGGGTTCAGGATGTTGTCAATGTGATGATTCAGGTTGATGGCATTCTATGTCTCCTTGAGGGAGTTAACTTTGAAAATAACACCATTTGTACCTTGTTTTTATTTTACCCGCAAGAAAATTTCATAACAGAAAAACGATAGCTACCAAATGCAACTGTTAATTGAAACGACCAACAGTAAGCATCTTTTCCATTAAATTGAGGAAATTCACTTCACAGAAAAAAATTAGGGATAAAATTCAGTCAAACCAGAGGACAAAACGGTCATCCACAAAATGGATTGACAATCAAATAAGATGAATGCCATGCACTTTCATGGAAAGTGCAGGACCTGATGGTGGGCAAGGCTTAATAGTATTACCATAATTCAGAGCAAAGGAATATTTAGTTGGATAACCACATATATGAGATAGGCACTACCGTATCTGCGAATTCCCCCAAGCAGAATCAAAAGGAGAATAGACGATAAATGAAATATAGAAAGGCGCTTGACATGAATCAAACATCAACTCCAATGAATGTTCACCCGAGCAAGTTTTCTTGAACAGTGTCTTCATGCAATCCTCTCCGCTAAAATCAAAAAGACAATTTTCAAAGGACTCGCAGACTTCAAAGATTCCATATTTTAATATCACCCATAGCATCCATTCAAGGTGCAGATGTATGAAAAAACCATTTTAATGGAATGATAGATAAAAATTCTGTTTCAATTATGTAGTGATGAGAGAAGTATCAAAGAGTATAATGAAGTATCAAAGACGCTAATTTCCATTCTCAGGCATACCTTTCAGATTTAACAAGATCTGTGCCTGAAGGTGAGTTTTCAGAGTCTAAGAGAACCCAACATGAAGAATCCGATCGAAAGATACCCTGCCAATAACAACTATCAGTATAAGCATTTGGTATATCAATTAATAAAAACATGCAACCACATACAATCAAAATCTGTAATCCTTGAACTTAATCAAATGTAATGAAGAGTATCAACTAGAAGTCAAATGTAATGGAAAAGTATCAACTAGAAGTCTCTAGGTTTGCAGACACAAAATTAACAATATTTGTCAACTAAATAAAAGACAAACAAGCAAAATGGAGACAATATTTGATACAATATTATCACAGTTTTCAACTCAAATTGCTCACTAGTAAGAGTCCTACTACAAAAAAAAAGGAAAGAATTAAGTGCAGCAAGCTGAATGATATAGATCTTGAAAGTATAATATCATGGTTTTCAACTCGAATTGCTCCCTAGTAAGAGTTTTACTACAAAAAAAAAAGGAAAGAATTAAGTGCAACCAAGCTGAATGATATAGATCTTGAAACTACGATATCATTCTGTCACGTTAGAAAAGAAAATAATGGTAAATTTTCCTCCTCCAGCTCCCTTCAGAAAAGATGGGAGCCTTTTAAGTAGTGATTTAACAAGTACAAACACATGGCCAAGGAATCTGCTTTGAGTCAGTGCCAAATTGCCTATGATGGGTTGATTTCATGAAATTAAAAGGATACCCATCTTAATATTTTTGTGTTTCAGTCGACATGTTCACTCACTCATAATAGCAAGTAAATTATGCATTTGATGATTCCATGTCGAAGATACAAGTAGAACTCCACCACATGCATATCTGTCAAAATGAATGGGAGAGTAAAAAGGGTAGATTAAGAAAAATGACAATGAGGCAGATTACCCAATGTAATTCCAAATTCTGATAACAGACATCTGTTAAGGATATGAGTTCAACAGAAATAACGTAATTCATGCTCTTCTGGGAAACTACTACCTTGACCTGTTAAAAAAGAAATAAAAAGAAAATCAGCATCAAAAGGAGAGTTCTACATGTTTGAAAACTGAGTACAAAGAGGTAGTATAGGTCCTATACAAGTAGATGTACAATGTAATATTACTTAGATGAGTTTATGTAGCACACCTGACCACCTATTTCTGTCCTGAACATAAAAGTGGTTCGATCTTCAATCACATTGGTTTGAATTCTTTTATCCAAAGCTATCTCAATGGAATTTGGCGATATTGCAAAAAGCTTTCCATCATTAATCTTCTCGAAATAGTTGATCATTTGGCCAGCTTTCTTTCTATTAAGGCCATTTCTATTCAACTTCTGTTTTCTCGTGAAGTGACACGAGCATTTGCTTTTACAGTCAAGGCTCCTTTCATCAGTCACCACTGTAAACTTGGGGAATTCACTTTTTACTCCAATTGATTGAGAAAGAAACCTTGATGAAAGCTGCATAAGCAGTCGATGTCAGCTTTGCCGCAGAATTACTCAAGTGAATGCAACATATGTAACGAAAATTATCACATAGAAAAATGGAAAAATTGAAAATATTGTTTCGACCTTTGCTTACACTTTGCATACATAGAGAAAATTGAAAAGGTCTATGGTATTGAAAAAATAGTAGATAGAAAAAGTATAAGAATTATAATTCAGCCTGGCCAAACTATCCCAAGATCTTGAAACAACTACCAACCAAATAACACCGGTTAAGTAAGATAAAGTTCCTAATCCAAAGTGGAGTTCTCTAATAAGAATCAAAAATGAAAATTTTGGAAAATGAAGAACGAAAGCACGCAAATCCAATACTTTTGGGGCTAAATAGCACTAGTTATCTAGCAAAAAGGAGAACCTTAGAGCATATGAGTATTCTTTGAACAACTTTTGGAGGAACTAGAATTATATATCACTACCCAAATCTCCTTCAGGGAAAAGATGAATAATTTACTTATCCCTATCGTTGGCCTTCAAATGAATTACAGAACTTCATTAGTGTGTCTCAGCAGAAGTGACCGAGGTATTACTCCAAATTTGAAAAGTGGGGTTCCAGATTTATAGTCAAGGTGCTCATATTGAAGCTTTCCAAATGCTTCACATGAATTTGAAAGGTAGTGTTTTGTGCCCAGAGAAGCTCACTGGGTGCCTCAAAATGTCGTCTCTTTAGTTAATTGTGCCAGTCATGCAAGCCTTTTTTTCTTTGATACAGATAAGTAGAGTCCCATAACTCCTTTCAGTTGATCTCATACCAGCAACTATGTTGTATCCAAGGATTAAGTGAGCCCTTACATTTTTGGCTCTACTTTTACATGGGTACCCAAATCAATGAGTGGTTTCCTACTGCCTTCCCCCTTATACTTGCATAAGTTCATTTTTTGCACCAATTCAAGAAGACCATAAAAAATATGTTGGTTTTTGTGTAGGTTTGATCAATAGAGATCTCTGGTCTTCAAATTTGAAGGAATACAATGACAGTTTTGAAACTAACAAAATAAGATCTGTTTTTAAGCTTTAAAAATATGCCACCAAATGTGTTTGAAGAGTTCATTTCACTAAATGTATTCCCAGTGGTGATTTCTTAACCTTCAAAAACGCATTGAATGCACAAAGGCTCTTAATTCACTGACTCCTGGTTATAAGAACTTGACGATGCAATCCAGCCCTAAGTATAAGAACACAGAGCAAAAACAAGCAAAGAAGCAAGTAAATTCTTTACTTAAAAGTTTTACTCAATCAATCAAAACTAAATCCTTTCAACTGGTGCAGAGAGAGAAAGGAAGAGCACTGATGTAGAAGGGAATTTACGAGTCAGACATTGAGGATGGGTTACTAACCGTGGCCATGGACGGTCGAGCAGGAACCGTTTGCACTTCAACGGATGAAAGGAGCTTTTGCCTCCCTCTGATCCTGCCATTTGCTCAACATTTATAGAGAGAGATGGAAATGAAACACGTGGCACTGTATCTTTGTTCGTTTTTCTATGTGCACCCTTTGTTCGAGATGCGGTTCAGGATCCAAACCTCCTCCATCTAAAATTGCCTACCAAAGTGAGATCATTTCTATTATGAAAAGATATTGTGTTACCGCTGTAACAAATTGTACAATTGCTCCAACATTAAAAGAATTTTGGGAATTTGTTTGAATCAAATTTTCACATCATTTTCATTGTTCTAAGTTCAATGTTCAAATAAAGGGGGTGGTTTGCACGAGGTTGCAACTTTAAAAATCAAAAGAAAATTATGGATATCCCTCAAAATGAACTTTGTAAACATTCTACTCCTAATATTTTTAGTATCATACTGTTGTTTTTTCTTGTTTTTACCCTAGTCAAAAAGTAAATCATTTAAAAACTAAATTACCTTTTCCCTCTCTCTTTTTTTCTCTATCTCTACTTGTTCTCTCTCCTTTTCTACTCGCCCTCTCTAAGTCTAGAGAGAGAGTAGAAATAGAGAGAGAAAGAGAGAGAGAGAGGGAAAGGATAGTTTAATCTTTAAATGATTTATTTTTTTATTGGAAAGTAAAAGCAAAAAAAACTAGTGGGTTTAGAGCGTGATATTAAAAGTATTTGAGGTTAGAATGTCTACAAAGTTACATTTTGGAGGGTATCCATTATCTTTCCCAAAAATCAAAGGCACTTCTAAACTGTCATACAATGCAATTTTGGTGTCAAAATTTCTAAGATAGCCTGATGATCTATTTTTATCTTTAATTATAAAATTTTAAAATCCTAAAATAGTTCAAATCAAGCAAATATATAAATAGATGAAAATCTTGAAACTGAACGGTCCATATAACATATTGCAAGATGTACTACTTTTGGGGCTTAAATTTTTTTTTTTTCATGCACTACATCTCAATGTCAAGATGATTATCAATTAAATGTTTTCCAATGTCAAAACAACCTTTTTTGATATATTTTTAGGGTGCACCTTAATTCTATAATTTAAGACGTCAATCTTGCATAAATTTTTTCTGGAAAATATCATGATAGAATAGTGTAAGTCCAACAGCCCAGATTGAATCTGGTATCTATAATTGATTTTTTATGGGCAATGTTCATTGATATGGCCTCATTGGTAAGTGCTACAAGATCTTGTGTAATGGAACCCATGGTTATGGACCCGAATCCGTTAGTATGGAACATCTTCTTTTCTAAGTGTATATGAAAGAATGAAAAAGTGCTTTCGTTGTCATGGAATAAGAAGCCACCGTATCTTAATATATGTATTTGATTTATTCAGAGCTATTAGAGCAGGATCCACTTCTTGGGGAATATGAGTCAAAGAAAAAAAGGGGTATGTTGAATTTCAAGTATTCTATTTCACTGATGAGATTCGGAAACTTACTTCATACTTGGAACTGCACAAAAAGGAAATATTAAATCAAGGCCGATCTAATGGTCACGATTGGATTTTGTATTTGAATTTTAAGTATGCTCCATGTGAGTGATATCATACCCCATGTGGATGATGTCACCCCCTTCTAATGACCAAAAACACCCTTATTATAAAAATGCTCCATTACAAAACAAGTGTATAGAAGTGTCCAAAATTTGTTAAGTGCAATTATGAAATGCTCTTTAATGTGAGCATCCTAACATAACCATGTATGTGTGTGTGTGTGTGTGTGTGTGTATATATATATATATATATATATATATATATATATATATATATATAAGTCGTAACCCAAACTACTAGTACGCCAGGAAGTGTCGTGAAAGGTACATGGACTGTTTCCGACTGACTCAGTGATCAAAGTATTATTCAAAATGGAAAATTTCTTTAGAACACTATCCAGTAGGACAGCATCTTCTTCTAGTACACTGCGTGTAAGAAATAGACAAGAAGTAATTATAAACAATATAGAGAAACAAATCCAAAACTTGAACATCCCCAAAGTCCCAGCTTCTAATGTTTATAGAAAATGGACATTTGAGTTCAAAACTAGTTTTTCTATTAAGACTGTAGAACAAAACATTTCTATCACAGATGCGCAGAATAGTTTCCAACCTCTTTCTAATCGCATGATACAAGAACATAAGAATAAATATTACAAATATTTGCATATAGAACTTGTTCAAGTCGCTATAAAACCACTTACTAGAATAGGTTTAGATAATTCTATTCTACTCTGTTTAAGAGATGAACGACATAAGAAGTTTTTTTATTCTCTTTTAGGAATAGTAGAATCAAGTCTTTGCAATGGTCCAATATACTTTAATTGTTTTCCAAATTTTTCAGTAGCCTTGACTGATCCCAATCTCTTAAAAGTCCCTACCTTAAACTTAAAAACCCAAGGATTTGACATGGATTCAGGATCCCAGAATATTGCCTTAGTCTATAGAATATGTTATAAAGTCATGAATACTTTATGCCCCAATGTACTGCAAATGGATACTAAGGGACAAGTAGTGTTATTTCAAACTAATATAGAGAAATCTAATATTTTTATACTTAGGTCTGTATCTTGGTCTCAGATCAGGCTCCCTGAAAAATGGTCTTTGCACTGTGAAAATCAACAGTCTAGAACTCTTATAAACAGAGAACTAAAACAAATAATATAATATCCTGATGGGGATGTTGAAATACAATTTAACTCATCTAGGTGAACCAGAATAAATATTTCTAATTGTCCTTCTAGATGTTCTACTTCCGCTGCTCCTCAGTCTGAACACGAGCGGAATTATAAGAGACTCATAGTTGAGGGTCTGACTAGAACAAATAGTCAAGTACAACAACCAGTTTATAAAATCTATGAACCTAGCTCTCCAGATAAATAACCAACACCTTCAGACTTAGATTTTAATATTTTTACTCTCCGAGCTGAAGAAAAGTTTAAATAAACAAAAAGTTGATACAACTGGACTTTCTGTCTAATGAAAATAAGAGAATCCGAGATTGGTATCTAACAGAATTTCCCCAAGAATTACTTGATGCTCTGCATATCAAATTTAATAAATTCATATTAAAACATAAAAAAAATGTACCATTCTTTGAATGGTTAAATGCATCTTAACAGAGAAAAATATCAATATCCCATAATTCAGTCTTAATATAGCCAAAAGCCCATATCAAACTTTTCATACTACACAAGGAGAAAAACTAGAATCCATTCATCCCCCTGAAACAAATATTCAGATAAAAGGAAAATCTGAAGAAAAAACAGAAACTAAGGTCTCACCTTATAAAATTACCCCAACAGAAACTGATCACCATACACATAAAATAGATGATATCCCACACATAATTGAACAAAATAATTACACCAATCTTTGTCTACAGACAATTGGAAAACAAACAACTAGAATTGAAAATATGATTAATAAGTCCCAAGAAAGAGTCGTGGATCATAAAGGGAAACAAGCTTTGTTGTTCAAACCCCCTCCAACCATTAGTAAAGAACAATTTAATCTCCAAGGTATAAAGAAGAAAGATAACACTAAAGAGTTAGTTGATGAACTAGTTAAAAGATTAGCCAAGCTAAATATTAAAGAGAAGGGGGCAGCCTCTAAGAATAAATCTGACGAAGGAGCTATGGTCCTTCAAGAAGAACCTGTTTATTATAATGATCTACATAAAATGGAACAAGCTTTCAAAACAGAAAGTCTTGAAATAAATACAATAGATTATGGGAGAAAATTTAGGCCTGTTGCTCAAACCAGAATGTATTATCCCAAGCCTATTCATGTAGATCTCCAGTTTGAGAAAGATCTAATTACAAGTTCTGTATCCTATTCTAGAAGATCTATAGTAAATTGGAATATTGATGGAATGTCAGAAAATCAAATTCTTGATCTTATGAAACATATGATCATGTATGCAACTGCCTGCAAAATAAGCAGAAACCAATATCAAGAAATAGCTAAAGCCATCATCTGTGAATTTACTGGATGGTTAAGAGGATGGTGAGATTTCTACATGGATGAAAATACAAAAAATGAAATATTAGGTGCCACTACGCAACGGGCAGTCAAAAATGAATTTGGTCAAGATATAATAAATAATGAAGGTGACGTTGTTAATACTCTTATATATACGATTACTCTCCACTTTGTTGGAAGTACTGCTTTGCTTGATGCTAGGTCTGAAAACCTACTCTCTAATTTGAGAGACCCAACTTTATCTCATTACAAGTGGTATAAAGATGTGTTTTTCTCTAAACTCCTTTCTAGAGAAGATAGTAAATCAGACCATTGGAAAGAAAAATTTATTGTCGGTCTACCTCATCATTTTGCAGAAAAAGTCAAGACACGGCTAAAAAATAAACATATTGAAATTATTCCATACTCCTTATACACTCTAGGAGAATTATATGCAAAAATATGTGCAAAAGGCCTTGCCCTCTGTACAGACCTGAAATTAAAAAGACAGTTAGAAAAGCAAAGGATGACTAGAAGAAAAGAATTAGGAGATTTTTGTGAACAATTTGGGTATAATACCCTACCTTCTTCCAAAGATCCAGGCAAGAAAAGGTATAAAAATAAATAATATATCAATAGGACAAGACCTAATAAAACCTCCATCAAAGAAAAAATTTCTAAAAAAATTTCCCCTAAAAATGCCTCTTTTAGAAATAAGAGAAAAATGAGGATTCCAATTTGTTATAACTGTGACACAGTAAGACATTATAAAAATAAATGTAGAGTCAAGAAAAAGATAAATTCCCTACAACTAGATAATAATATTAAAGAACAACTGTTTAGTATATTACAAATTGATGAGGAGTCTATTGAAAGTTCTTCTGATTCTGATATGGAAATGCTAACAGGAGAAATTAGAGATGAAGATTTAATCTTTAGCAGTTCCGACTCTGATGATAATAATGATAATCCCGATACTACATGCTTTTGTAATACCCTCACTAAGGAAGAGAATCTAATTATAGACTTAATTGATAAAATAACTGATCTTGAAACTAAACGAGAAGCTTTAGTCCAATATATAAATATAAATAAGACAAATAAAAAACCTTCTACTCCCCTCGTACGTACTAGGGAAGACTATAGTTTTGCTGATATCCTTGGAAGAGTAGAAAACAAAAAGGACGATAACAAAGATCCTTCTCTCTCTGAACTAAGGCATGAGATAAATGAGGTTTGTAATGAACTAATAAGTTTAAAAAATAGAGTTCAAATTATAGAATTAGTTTTTAACCCTTTAGAAGATAACCCTATTAGTGAACCTACTGATGATGAAATAGAATTCAATGATAGTAGAATTCTGATATGAATGCAATACAAGATTGTAATTATGTTAGCCTTCTTGATAGAGTAATCACTCAAAAATGGTTTGCCACAATAAAAATAGTGGTTCAAAAATAATATAGTTTTCAAACTACTGCTCTAATAGATTCAGGAGCAGATTTAAATTGTATAAATGAAAAACTTGTCCCTACTAAATATTTTACTAAGACAACACAAGTCCTAAATACGGCAGATGGCAACAAAATGATTATAAACTATAAACTTTCTGATGCCGCAGTCTGTAATAATGGTAACTGCTTTGAATTCCCTTTTATTATGGTTAAAGAATTAAGCCAATCTGTAATCCTAGGAACTTCATTTTTAAATATGCTTTATCCAATATAAATTGATAATACTGGAATTGAAGCTAATATTGAAGGACATGATGTAAAATTCAATTTTATTAAAAAACCCAAAATTCGAGAAATTTATAATATAAAAGAGATAATCTCTAATAAAGAAAAATTCTTATATTACCTCAAGGAAGAAATAAAATATAAAACAATAGAAACAAAGCTCTTGCTTCCTGAAAATAAAAAAAACAATAGAAAGTCTTAGAAATAATATTGAAAAGGGGATATGCGTTGAACTCCCAAATGCTTTTTGGAACAAACAAAAACATATTGTTGATCTACCCTATGAGACTGATTTTCATGAGGATAAAATTCCTACGAAAGCTAAGCTTATTCAAATGAATCCTAGACTTTTAAAAATTTGTAAAAAAAAGATTGCTGAGTTACTTCAGAAGAGACTTATTAGGAAAAGTTTTTTTTCTTGGAGCTGTTCAGCATTTTATGTTGAAAAAACCTTTGAAATAGAACGGGGTGCACCTAAATTGGTTATAAATTATAAGCCCCTCAATAAAGCTCTAAGATAGATAAATTATCACATTCCTAATAAGAGATCTTTTGGTTAGACTTGTTAATGCTTGTATTTTCTCAAAATTCGATCTAAAGTCTGGATATTGGCAGGTCCAGATCGCTGAAAATGATCGTTATAAAACTGTTTTAATGTTCCCTTTGGGCAATATGAGTGGAATGTTATACCCTTTGGCCTAAAAAATGCCCCTTCAAAGTTTCAAAATATTATGAATGATATTTTTAACCCCTATACTAAATTCATGATTATATATATTGATGATGTCCTAGTTTTCTCTGAAAATCTAGAACAACATTTTAAATACCTAAATGTTTTTATTAAAGCAATTAAAATGGCTGGCTTAGTAGTTTCTGCAAAAAAGATTAGCCTTTGCCAAACAAAAATCAGATTTCTGGGACATAACATTTTTCAAGGAAGAATAATCCCTATTGATAGAGCCATTGATTTTGCTAATATATTCCCTGATATAATCAAGGATAAAACTGAACTTCAAAGATTTTTTGGTTGTCTCAGCTATATTGCTGATTTCTATAAAGACTTCGCCATTGATGCTAAGCCATTATTCCAAAGGTTAAAAAAGAATCCTCCTGAATGGAAAGATATGCACACTTCAGCCATTTGAAAAATAAAAATGAAAGCAAAAGAATTACTCTTTATTACACTCTCCTATCCTACTGCTTTTAAAATCATTGAATGTGATGCTTCAGAAAAAGGATTGGGAGGGATTTTAAAACAACAAAATTCAAATAAAGAACAGTTGGTTCATTCTACTTCTAAAGCTTGGAATCCGACCCAACAAAATAATTCTACTATTAAAATGGAATCCTAGCCAATGTCCATTGTGTGACAAAATTTCAAAGTGATCTACTCAATAAAAAATTCTTAATTTGTACCAACTGTAAAACTGCAAAAGATATACTCCACAAAAATGTAAAAAATCTCGTTTCAAAATAGATATTTGCTCGATGGCAAGGTATTCTCTCCTCTTTTGAATTTGACATTGAACATATCAAAGGTACTACTAATTATCTTCCTGACTTTTTGACCGGAGAATTTTTACAGGGAGGGCAGAAGGAGTCTATAAAAAAAGGGAATTATGGAGATATTCCCTATTCCAAGTAAAACCTTGGCATCATCATCATCACCAATAACCCCAAAACAATTAACCAAAAAACAAGCTTAGGAAATAACGTTTTCTCCTGAACCAATACCGTTAGCCGTAAATACACCTGGTGAAAAGAGCAAATTTATAGAAACTTCCTTTATAACTATTATCATAATAGAAGATGACCACAAGGATAAAGATCCTGGTGAAATAGCTGCAATATATTTGAGAAATCATCTACATCCTAATAATGGAGAAAAGAATAGAGAATGGTATGAAGTCATTCTTATGTAAACATGATCAATAACTCTGGTCCATTTCTATAAAAAGAATACTAATACGATTGCGTATTCTAAATTCCAAATATGAAAAATAATTTCATATAAAGAGTGGAGTTCTGACCCCTTGAAACCCAGGAAATTACAAATTGAAGGTTTCAATAATAAATACTACCAATATTTTGAATACATCAAAGCATGGCATGAGGTGTTTGTCTTTCAAAATGATATGAATTCTCATACATGGTTTCTACAAATTAAAATACCAGTAACAGGGGAATTCCCAAACTGGTTCAAATTTTGGTTTTAATTATGGGGCTCCGAAACGGATATACTACCCCCCAATATACAAGTTTCTCAAAGAAAATTCATGGACTATAATGATAACAGCCCAAAAATAGATCTCCATATGTACTTCATGGCCATATACCAGATCCCTTGAATCATGAAATGGTCATATCATTTATCTGATGATTATACAAATAATTGGGAATACCTCCCGAAATTAGGAAAGCAAATATATATAAAATAGTGGGATGTCTATGAGAATGACTCTTTAAATCCTAATAGGATAAAAATGAAGAAAGTATCATCTCCACCTCCCAATACAGATATGAATATGGCTGATTACCTAAATAAAATTCGTCAGCAATATCCAAGAGCAACCAAAGAAGAACTCAAGAAAAAGTTGCTGTAAATATTCGATGAGGATGAAAAAGCCATGTCAACATCAACTCAAAATGAATAAACTTATGAACAGGAAAATAAGGACATGGACTATGGAATCTCACAATAGGACAACACATTATAGAGGACGGATCGACTGCAGTCTACATAGCACACGAGTCCTCATAATAGTCTACCGACAAAACAGTAACCTCCTTTTACTATTCATGCCTTTTACTATTCATGCCTTTTACTATTCATACATTTCGGTCAGCTCAAGGTACTGTTTATACATTTTTCACCGACATCTTCACATGGAGCATTTGCCACCGACATCTTTAGTCACTCAACACGACTGCATTTCGCTTTACGGACCTGAAATAACAATTTGAAGTCTACCATATGCTTAAAAGGAGGAGCGGGTTCCTCAGCGGAGGCATTGGAAGAAAGAGGGAGAGGAATCTAGAGTCAGATAGTATAGTGTTTTATGAGTGTTTGAGTATTGTGTGAACTATATGTGTGACTGTCACTAGGGTACCCAGCTATTGTCCAGAAGAGTGGAAGCTTTTTTCTAGTTTTTGCAAGTGTTGTATGTAAGTGTTTCTTTTCTATTCTTTTTCTTATGCAGTTTAAGTTTATTATCTGTATAAGAATTTGGCATGTCATTAATATAGACTGGATTGTTATAATACTAGTAAAGTTTTTATTTATTGTTAATAATACTATTAAAGTTTTTATTTATTACTGCGCACAATAGTAATGGTATATATATATATAAGAAAAAGCTGGGGTTAGCCTACTAGCTCATACAAGCCCAACAGCCCAGATTGAATCTGAGCCGATCTGAAGATCACGGATGTCTGGTAGTGCTTGAATTTTATTTGTTTTTCTACAGATCCAAATCATTTGAAATTTTAGGTGTGTGTTCTTCTCATTAAGGCGCACCTAAAAAAAATATAAAAAAAAAACTTTATTTGCGCAAAACAAAATGATAAAAAATACCTCCCGAAACTTTTTGGGGGTATTTTGGTCAATTTATTTCATATAAAAAAATTTTTGATATTTTTTCGAAGATTTAAATATTTTTGATGAACACACGTCTAAAATTTTAAGTGATTTGAATTTGTAGAAAAAAAATTCAAACACTACCGGACATCTGTGATCATCAGATCGGCCCAAATTCAATCTGGGCCATTGAGCTCATATGTTCATATCAGCTAGTAGACTAACTCCAGTTTTTTCCATATATAGATATATATATAAGAAATGATCCTTTAGGACCTTCCCCCACCCATGTGTAAAGGACCCCAAAGAATCACTATGAATTTGGCATGGATCTACAGAAAAGTCAAGTTCCACACTCATGTGAGAACTTTTCCAGAGATCCGTGTCAACTTTAATGGTAATCATTTGGGGTCCTACACATATGGCTGGGGGAGGGTCCTATAAGATCATTACTATATATATATATATACTATAAAACGTCTATAGGCAAAAATGAACAGTGATTTGTCCTACCCGCATCACCATCCAAACTTCATCACACGGTCACAGTTGTCCGGTAATGTTTCAATTTTTTTTTTTTTATAAATTTGAATGATCTGAAATTTGGAGCGTGTATTAATAAAAAATAGGCTAATCTAATAAAAATATATATATAAAAAAAAATTTGTAAAATATAAATTAACCAAAATACCTCAAAATATTTATAAGGGTATTTTGATCAATTTATATTTTTCTAATTATTATTTTAATTTTTTTTTTAGGTGTGCCTCACTAAGATGTACACACGCTCAAAATTTCATATTATTCTTGATTTGTAGAAACCAAATGAAAATTGAAATACTACCAAACAAATGTGACCGTGCGATGAACTTTGGATGGTGATGAGTATAAGTGAAATCACTGTTCATTTTCGCATATAGCCGTTGGGAAGATTTTTCTTATATATTATTCCAATCTGGGCCCTTGGGTTTATATTATTCCATCGGCCCATGGGCTGACATGATTTTTTACCTATATATATATATATATATTTCACAAAACGCGTATAGGTGAAAATAAACAGCGATTTTTCTTATCATCATCACCGTCCAAAGTTCATCGCACGGTCACAATTGTATAGTAATAATTTATTTTTCAACAAATCAGAATGACCTGAAATTTGGAGCGTGTGTTCATCAAAAATAGGTGAATCTACTAAAAATATCAAAACAATATTTTACATGAAAATAATTGACGAAAATACCCCCAAAACTATTTGGGAATATTTTGGTAATTTGTTTGGAGAGTTATTTTTTTATATATTTTTATTAGGTGTACCTCACTAAGATGTACACACACTCCAAATTTCAGGTTATTTTGATTTGTATAAAAAAAATGAAAAATAAAATACTATCAAAAAAATCGTGACCATGCAGTGAACTGTAGACGGTGACGAGGGTAGGCGAAATCACTGTTTAATTTCGCTTATACGCAACATCTATAAGCGAAAATGAATAGTGATTTCACCTACCCTCGTCACCGTCCAAAGTTCATTGCATGGTCACGATTGTTTGGTAGTGTTTTATTTTTTCATTTTTTTTTTACAAGAATGACCTAAAATTTGGAGTGTGTGTTCATAAAAAATCGACGAATCTACAAAAAATATCAAAAAAATATTTCACATAAAATAAATTGACCAAAGTACCTCCAAAAAGTTTGGAGGTATTTTGGATTATTTTTTTTGCTAATTATTTTTTTTATACTTTTACTAAGTGCGCCTCACTAATATGTATACACGCTCCAAATTTCATATCTTTCTTATTTGTAGAATAAAAAATAAAAAATGAAACACTACCGGATAATTGTTACCGCGCGATGAACTTTGAACGGTGATGAGGGTAGATGAAATCACTGTTCATTTTCGTCAATAGGCATTGGGCAGACTTTTTCGTATAGGAAACAGTGATTTCGCCTGCCCTCATCACCGTCTAAAGTTCATCGCATGGCCACGATTGTCCGGTAGTATTTTATTTTTCATTTTCTTTCTACAAATCAAAATTATCTGAAATTTGGAGTATAAGTACATCTTAGTGAGACGCACCTAATAAAATAAATTAATAATAATTTTTAAAACACAATTAACCACAATACCCCTTAAACCTTTTGGGGGTATTTTTGTAAATTTATTTCATGTAAAATATTTTTTTGATATTTTTCATAGATTCAGCTATTTTTTATGAATACACATTCCAAATTTTAGGCCATTTATATTTTTTAAAAAAATAAAAAATGAAATACAATCGAACAATTGAGACCGTGCGATGAAGTTTAGACCGTGATGAGACCAGTGTTTTAATTTTCATTTTTTTTCTACTAATCAGAATGATATGATATTTGGAGAATATATTTATTAAAAATAGGTAAATCTAATAAAAATATATATAAAAAAAAATTATGACATAAAAATTGACCAAAATACCCCCAAAAATTTATGAGAGTATTTTTTTCAATTTACATTTTACGAATTTTTTTTCATATTTTTATTAGGTGAGCCTTACTAAGATGTAAAAAACTCTCCAAATTTCATATCATTCTGATTTGTAGAAAAAAAAATGAAAATTTATATACTACCAGACAACCGTGACCATGCGATGAACTTTGGACACTTATGAGCATATACGAAATCACTGTTCATTTTCGCCTATAGGCGTTGGAAAATTAAAATCATAGTGTCGAGAAATTTGGTCTTAATAATGGAAATATTTGTGATAGCCTTAAAATATATTTTTATATTTATTTATAAATTTTAAAGCTTAAAAAATAGTGTAGATCGACTGATCTACAAAAACTTGAAAATCTTAAAAATTAACGATCCAAAAATGTGTTACAAAATACATTATTTCCAAAACTTGAAATCCATTTTTTTCTCATGTCCATGCATCTTGATATTGAGATGGTCGATTTGAAGATATTTGGGTATCAAAACAACCTCTTCTAGTGAAATTTTTGGGGTAGACTCAAATTTAATTATTTATAAGCTTATCCATATATATATATATATATATATGTAAAAAATCATGTTAGCCCATGGGCTGGTGGAATTACGTAAATCCAAGGGCCCAGATTGAATAAGGGCCGATCGGACCGTCACAACTACATTTCGTATTTAAATTTTAAGTTTCTTTTATACAAATTCAAATTATATGGAATTTGATATTTTCCACTCTTCTAACTAAAGTGCACCTAATAAAAATATTAAAAACATTATTCACATAAAGTAAGTTGATCAAAATACCATTGAAAGTTTTAGGGGTATTTTTGTCTATTTAATATTTGTGAATTATTTTTTTGATATTTTTATTAGATTTTTCTATTTTTAAAGAAAGACACTTCAAATTTAAATTGATTTTAATTTATAGACAATAATTTAATATTCAAATATGAAATGCAATCGCGACTATTAGATCCGTCTAGATTCAATATGAACCATTAGAATTGTACTATAGTTGTCAACTAACGGGCTGACCTCAAATTCTCCCATATATATATGTATGTGGGTGTTCGGTGTAAACCTAGTAGTTTGGAGCTAGGATTTAGCAAATAAAAAGATAGAGAAGATCCAAAATTAGATAAAGATGCAAAACCTAAGATGATGAAGGCATACTTGCTACTCTAAGGTTTTGAATATACTTTATAACATAATCATCCATTATGCTTGACTACATCCTTTATATAGGAAAACCCTAAACAAGAATTAATTATGGCCATCCATCTAATCTAATCATGGCTCTTTTATTATAAAAAACTTTAACTGAATAAAAGACTTAAAAGACTATAGAAAGTATTATTTATGCCATTGTGTGAATGAAAAGACTCAAGCAATAAATAAAATATATGAAAGGATGGACTCAATGATTAATTTACCCTTTTTTTGTTTCTCCAGAAACTTCAAGTTTATCTCTCGTGTCTAGATACTCAAGAGCAGTTTATATATATATATATATATATATATATATATATATATATATATAGAAAAATCTTCCCAATGCCTATAGGTGAAAATGAACAGTGATTTCGCTTACCTTCATTACCGTCCAAAGTTCATCGCATAGTCACGATTGTCTGGTAGTGTTTATTTTTATTTTTATTTTACAAATCAGAAAGATCTAAAATTTGGAGTGTGTATACATCTTAGTGAGACGCACCTAGTAAAAATACAAAAAACTTAATTCACAAAAACAAAATTAACTAAAATACCTGAAACTTTTCGAGGGTATTTTAATCAATTTATTTCATATAAAATATTTTTTTGATATTTTTTGTAGATTCGCATATTTTTTATGAACACACACTCCAAATTTCAGATCATTCTGATTTGTAGAAATAAAATTAAAAATAAAATGCTATCAAACAATCGTGATCATGCGATGAACGTTGGATGCTGATGAGGGTAGGCGAAATCACTGTTCATTTTCGCCGATAGGCATTTTGCAGTATCTTCCGATATATATATATATATATATATATATATATATATATATATATATATATATATATATATATATATATATATATATATATATATATATATATATATATATATGAAAGAGACTATTATTTTCGCTCTTAGGCTTACCGCCATTCGACTTTTTCGAACAACTTGGATTAAATGACTGCGATGGACAATGGACATAATTTGTCTATGGCAGTATTTTTTCATGCAAAAACACACAGGCAACCACCATGGCTCTCGTATATCCGTATCAGTTTTCAAAGCAAAATCGCCACGAACATAGCATGTACGTGGAGGGGTGAAATACTATTCAATTAAAAAAAGGGGTATATTGTATACAATGAGGTCATTTACCTTTGACACAAGATGGTCACAATTCCTTACAACCATTTGATATGAAATTGTTTGGATACATCACAAAGTTTGAGAAAAATGCTTTTGAAGTTTGGGCTTGGTCAATGGAATAATTGCAGCCACCCAATGTCACATCCAATGGTCAACATTAATAAGACCACCTTGTATCAACGGTAAATAGTCTCATTCTATAATTTCCCATATATATATATATATATATATATATATATATATATATATATATATATATATATATATATATATATATATATATATATATATATATATATATATATATATATTTATATTTATATGCCCATATTCAATCTGAACTGTTGGGCTTATATTATTTCATGAGCTAGTGGGCTCACCCAAGCTTTTTTCATATAAGAAAAAGCTGGGATTAGCCTACTAGGTCATATGAACATATGAGCCCAACTGTTCAGATTCAATCTAGGCCGATTTGACGGTCACGACCACGTTTCGTATTTTAATTTTTTTTTTTACAAATTCAAATCACTTGAAATTTTCGGTATGTGTTCTTCTCATCAAGACGCACCTAATAAAAATATAAAAAAATTTATTCGTGAAAAATAAATGATCAACCCCTGAAACGTTTTGGGGGTATTTTGGTAAATTTTTTTCATGTAAAATATTTTTTTGATATTTTTCAAAAAATCAACTATTTTTTATGAACACGCTCCTAAAATTTCAAGCGATTTGGATTTGTAAATAACAATTAAAATTCAAACACTACTGGACATCTGTAATCATCAGATCGGCCCAGATTCAATATGGCCAGTTGGGCTCATATGTTCATATGAGCTAATAGGCTAATCCCAGCTTTTTCCATTTATATATATATATACTACAAGATTCCTATAGGCGAAAATGAACGGTGATTTCGCCTACATCATCACCATCCAAAGTTCATTGCACAGTCACGATTGTCTAGTAATGTTTTATTTTATTTTTTTTTGCTACAAATTGGAATAACTTGAAATTTGGAGCATGGATTCATCAAAAATAGGTAATTATATGAAAAATATCAAAAAAAAAAATTTACATGAAAACAATTGACCAAAATACCTCCAAAAAGTTTTTGGGGTATTTTGGTCTTTTTTTCTCAAATGATGTTTTTTATATTTTTATTAGGTGTGCCAAGTCATTCTGATTTGTAAAAAAAAAAAAAAATGAAACACTATTGAATAGTTATGACCGTACGGTGAACTTTGGACGGTGATGAAGGTAGGCGAAATCACTGCTCATTTTCGCCTATATGCGTTGGGAAGACTTTTCCTAAATATATAAGGATAATTTAAACTTCACAACCCCTCAAAGGTTAAAGATAGAGAGAGTTGTGAAATGTGGATTTACTAATTTTATAGTCTATATTTTAAAAAAAGTTATTTTTTTGTCATATCTTCATCATTAATAAGGGCAATTTTGTAAATATTACTACAAGAGAAAGGGTGCTTTTGTCATCTTCATAAAGGGTAAAGTTGAAATTTTTACAAAACGATAAGGGCAATCTACAAATAAAATTTCAGAACACTTGCTTCCAAAATGCCATTGTACTTTTGTGAAAATTTCAAATTTACCCTTGTTTAATCAATCTTCAATTTCTTTATATTTAAGAGTTTCATATTCCATATTGGATACAATGTGATCTAATCCGAATTTCTTATTTTTATTTCTTATTTCTAATAATTCTTCTTTGAGTCATATCTTCCCTTCAATTTATTATATTGTTGTTGAGGATATTTCATATTCTATACTATGTAGATTCATGGTTAAGTTATCTATTAAAATAATTTTTTAAACAAAAATTAATCATCTTTTTGATAAATACACCCATCACAACCCCTTCTATATATATATATATATATATATATATATATATATATATATATATATATATATATATATATATATATATACGGTTTGTATAGAGCCTAGGCTCTAAACAATCAAATTAGAGCCTACTTTCACATAGTGTCGAGAAATGTGGTTTCAATATTAAAAATCTTTGTGATAGCCTTAAAATATATTTTCATATTTATTTATAAAGTTTAAAGCTTCAAAAATAGTTTAGATCGACAAATCTATGAAAACTTGAAATTGACAGTCCAAACATGCATTACAAAATGCACTATTTACAAAACTTGAAATCCATTTGTTTCTCATGTCTATGCATCTTGATGTCGAGAAGATCAATTTGAAGATATTTGAGCATCAAAACAACCTCTTCTAGTTAAATTTTTGAGGTAGGCTCAAATTTAATTGTAGGGCAAGCTTCTATGCTTCTCCTGCGACATAGAAGTTCTATTCTCCCCGTTATCCAACCGTCCATTCTGAATGGAGCGCTAAGATTGCCCCAATCACAATGTCAAGTCTTTACACTATTTTATTTTTAATTTTTTTTCTATAAACTATTTTGACACCAAATTTTGGACGTTCATTCCTCTATTAAACTTGCACTAGAGAAAAATATAAAAAAAAAATATTTCAATTAAACAAAATGACCAAAATACCCTTAAAATTTTCAAGAGGTATTTTGGTCATTATATTTTATCGAAAAATATTTTTAATATTTTTTATAGGTGCCTCCGGATGAGAAGATGGCACGTATCAAATTAATATTCATACAATTTGTATAAAAAAAACTAAAAATAAAATACTTTGAGACGTTAGATCTAAGATCAAATGGTGAGTGGCTCTCTTGATCAAAATTGGATAGCTGGATAGTAGAAGGAGGATAAAACTTCTATGCTATAGGGAAAGCATAAAAACCTTTCCCATATATATATATATATATATATATATATATATATAAAGCTAACAAACATTTGGCAGCTATAATGAATATAGGTGTATTCTCAACCATCAGATTTTCATCAAGTGGTTCAAAATACATATCACTATTTGAATTTTAATTTTTTCTATAAATATTTTACCATAAAAATGTATTTATGTGTTCAAAAGTGACTTTTAATTATAAGAAGTACATGTATTTTAGGTAGGGTATTTTTGTCTTTTTAAAATCCTTCCAAAACTCAATTTAAAATTTTAAAAGATTTCTTTGACTTTTTTAATGATAAGTGCATCTTAAAAGAAATTTAAAATTACAAGTATGCCCTTCTCAAAATATTCAAAGAAGCTATTATTAATGTAATTTTTATATTTATCAAGCAATTTGTTGTCAAAAATTTCAAAGCTCACCATTAATATAGTAGAATTTACTACACCAAAATATTTGACCACAAAATGCCATTATGTGTTAAAAAATGGTTATAGATTATAAATAGTTCATGTATTTTGAGAAGGCTATTTTTTTCTTTCTAAAATCTTTCCAAAACCCAATTTCAAATTCAAATTTATATAAAAACAACTAAAAATCATTTTCTTTGGCTCTTTTTTACATTAGAGAATTGTCTTATAAGAGAGAGAGAGAGAGAGAGAGAGAGATTTGCGTTTGAAGATTTCAAACGCACCAGAGAAAGAGTAAAGATAGTTGTAGAGTAGTGCTAGAAATATAGTTATATAAGATTGAGGAAAACTTTGTAGGAAAGAAACTTTAATTAATATTAAATTTTAAGCTTTTATTTTTAAAAAATTAAACTTTTAATTTTACTGCAAAATTTTCTATAAATAGAAAGGACACAAATACCCCTAAAAAAACTAGAAACCCAAAAAAATACATACTTAAATTCTAAAAAATAGTGAAATGAAGAAAATTAAAAGCTCCTCTCTGAACTTCTCTCCCTTCCCCAAAACATCTCTCTCCCCCCCTCTCTCTCTCTTTGTGTGAGTGGCAACAGATATAAATGGAAGGTAAAAGGCCTCTCTTTGAGGAGTGTCTCTTCTAACCAATTCTAGGTGGTCCCTCTCTCTCTTATATTTTTATTTCCAAAATCTGTCGGGCCTCTTATTCACACCTTAACCTAATAGAATATCACAGGCGACCTCACTGAGGTTCCATCTAGGGGATGCCTCCCATGTCTATCTAGACTCACCTAAGTTACTGGGCTGGCACAGGGGCCGAGCCCCAAATATGAGCCGATATCAACACGATATAAAATTCAAAACATCATGTTGTGGAATCTGTCACCCTAAAATCTTATTACTTAAGCCCGTTTTATACATGCTAGTTATTCATAAGTAAATCCGTCTATACGTTTTGTCATTCATCAACAAAGAAAGCATTTCTTGGTGCCAGCCAACAATTCCTCCATTGAACTCGTGTCTCTTCACCTTTATGCCTCCACCCCCTTCATTTGAAAACTGGAGAATCCCTTTCCAGTGCCCTTTCAAGACGGAACGGAAACAAGAAAGACCTGTTTTAACCTTATTTATGAATAGACCCATTTGTGAACATCGATATGGATGGCCCAATTACTTTAGAGAAAAATACCACGGTGTTAACTCTATAGTTGAATCCTCCCCACGAGAAAATAAATTCCAACGATACCTGTTGAATAACTCAGACTTTCCTACCGTCGTCAGTTTGGAAAATCAAATCCATCTGTTGTAGTTTGAATTAAGGCCCAGTTTGAATGGACCATTATTCATGAGGGTCTTTTCTTAAATAAAATAATTATTGAATGCTTTAGAGCATTGTTTGCAAAATCACCCGATCTAACCGCTCGATTAGATCGAACCTGGTCAGTGGCCGGTTCCGGTATTGGACGGTTAGGGTAATCAACCGGTATTTTAAAAAAAAAATTCAAAAAAATATATATAAATTCTCAAAAATAAGAAATTTGATTTGTAATGCATTTTAAAATATTCTTTACATTATGGTAAAGATTAAAAATTGTTTTGGGCATTAATACTCACTTTTATATTTTTCTATCTTTTTAAAAAAAAAAAAAAATAGCCATTGAAAAATACTTAATGGGTTAAAATCTGTTTTTTTCATTAATTTTTAACTCCATTTGAATGTGTCATGTTTTAATCATTCTTTATATATTTTTCATATTTTAGTAGATCTTTTTTTTTTTCTTTATTTTTTATTTTTTATTTTTTTTGAAAGCACTTTTTTGAGTGCCAGAGACTTGCCTAGTTAGAACGGTTGAATCGGCCAATTTACTAGTTAGACCGGTCAAACCGCTTCTTAGCTCATGTCTAGTTAATCGTTTCGATTCAATTTTGCAAACACTGCCTCGGGGGAAATGTTTGGTTCACTTTTTCCCACTTATGAATGACTCATGTTTCTCTATCCCACTTATTAAAGCAACACATTAAAGCACTCCTAGTTATAGAAATTACCCTTTTCCTTAATTCCACTTACGAGTAAAGATCGGTCGGCTTGAAACGGTATCCCAAGTCCTCAATTCAAAAGCTAACATTGAGAAATCCCCTCTATCAATGTGCTATTTGACAATGCAGGAATTGCCCTCCTTTTAAAATTTCAATAGTAGCCACAAAGCAGCAAGCTCGAAGTTGATGACGAACCTTCTAACCCCTAATATACCACTTATGAATAATCGGTCTGTCCTAACGATGCCGCAAGGTTCGTTTACCCACTCTCATTCTCTGGTTGAACTCATGTGGAGTGCAATATGAATCACAAACAAAAAAGCAGTCACATGTCAAAACAATCCAATCTTCCAAACAATGATCAGTGACTTCTATGCGACTTCGTGGCAAATTTTTCTGATTGAAAAATGCCCCTAAAATCCAGTACTTGAAAGGCAGCCAAGTGCATTGTAGCAGTTACGTATAAAGCATTGCAGTGCACATCTCAATTAGCAAACAGAAAATCCATCAGATTCTACACTTAGTTCATGGCTTCATGGAAAGTTTTGGCAGGTCGTCTCCAAATAGTTGGGAACGGCTCTTGATGATGATGATATTTGTTCATGGCTACAATGTAAAACATCAAATGATTAACATGCAAATAAAACATGCCATGCCAATGCCAAATAGTTGGAAAAAGGCTCTTCATGATGACACTTGTTCATGGCTACAAAATAAAACCTCAAATGATTAACATGCCAATGCCAATGCCAATGCAAACACCGCAAATTCTTGCCATATTCCCAAAATAGAATTTCCTCTTAGGTATATTCTTCTGACAGGGAAGGAAATTACAAAAAAGAAAAAGAAAAAGAAAAAGAAATATGGAAACAACTTTCCAATCTGCTATCATATATTCATCAAGTAGACAAATTCTACTAGAACATGAACCAAAACAAGAAATTCTCACTCCAATTACACAAGTTCAACGGAATCGGGTGTGCATTTGTTTCTTTAGGCGGATCCCTGTTCAGCAGCAGCTGCCCTCTTCTTGGCAAAGTACTCGTCTGCTCGAGTCATATTCTTTGCTACTGATGGCTTCACCCACTTTTTCCTGCCAGGCAATACTGTTAGGGTGCACCCGGCAGACTCAAGCTTCTCTTTAGCAGATGCAGAGAAAGCGCGTGCCTTTATGGAGAGTTTGGCGCTCAGTTCTCCTTCTCCCAATATCTACATGGCCAAAATAGAACAATTGACATGCAATTATAGAACAGATGATCACACAGACACACACAGACGCAGAGACACACATCCACACCCCTCACACACACAATCACATTCCGATCTCAGGTGAGAAAGGTTCCAGTTGTTCTTACAATATCTGCATGGGCAAAATGGAAAAATTGGCATGACCCACAATGATAGAACACACGAACACACACACACACAAACCTCTCTCCCCCCAAAAAAAAAGAAAACTCAGTCTCTCTCTCTCTCTCTCTCTCTCTCTCTCTCTCACACACACACACACACACTGTCATTACAATTTCAAATGAGAAGCGTACCAATTCTCCTTGTCACACAATCTGCATGGCCAAAATGGAAAAATTGACATGCAATGATAGAACACAGATGGACTGATTGCAGTCCTGAAATGTCTATCAGAAAGGAATTTAGAAGGCCATGACCATAGATCAACTCATATTAAGAAGCATGGGGATGAGTTTATATTTCATTGCAAGAATACATCGTACACAGTTATGCAGTGCTAGGCACTCAAGTCTGTGAGGCTTGGGATTTTCTTCCAAAAGAACTCTGGCAGATGCTTGATTCATAAACAAACAAAACAGATCCTAGTGCCAGTATAAAACTTTCCTTTTCCGATTTAGAAAACCGTACCTTTAGGTAGGTTAATTATGAGTTTTCTTTATGAAAATCAACTACACACAGCCAAGAGCTAAAGCCTCATCCGAATGAGTTCAATCCTATTCAGCAGCTACTTCATTATAGCTATCATACAGAATGCAGTCAACATTTAGCATGAAAGTCACTTATTCAATTAGATCATGGCAGAGACAGAGACACACATTAATGTGGGACTAGCAGATGCTTGTAAGCCTCCACTAAGAAGATAGTTCTTCAAAACAGACATTGACTTTTCCTCGCATTTATGTAAGGGGGGAAAAAAAGATTGTCTTGCACTTGGATTAAGAAGTAGAAAATAAATCAGAGAGTAAGGACAAGTCATAGAATAACAAAGTTTTAAATTAGGGAAAACTTTTGGCCCTCCTACAGGAGGACCGCAATAGTATCCTCCAGTCCCATCTCCACTGACTATTCATCTGGCAGGTGGAGATTGATGAGTAAAATTAGAAAAATATTAAAATGATGTTTCATCAAATGATCGCCTGAGTTATGGCACATGTGTTTCCGTTAATAGCTTGACGGATTTGGTGATGATCTCCACAAGTTCAGGTCAAAATAGCCAGAAAATGAGATAAGAGGATAATATTACAGTCCTTGTAAAGGAGGACCAAAACTTTTTCCCACAGTCTAAAGTTAAACATCACAATCAGATACTGGAATAAACACAATTAGTACTAGACAAATTCCATTGCCAACACTAAGGGAAAAAACCGATCAAGCCTAGGCTCTACTAAGTAATAATATTTCTCAAAACAAAGCAGAAAACATATCATCTCATTTTGTAGGTGAAAAATACTCAAACGTGAACTAGAAGCTATGCAAGTAAAATTCAATACAAGAGGAACAACTGTTGTCATAATCACATATTTGAGAGAAGGGAAAGCCATCTGGAAACCAAATACCTTCAAAGGAAGTCTTCTTTCCCTACCAGAGGGATTAATCAAGCCCTTTGTCTTCAAAGACTCCAATGAAACTTCATCCCCTTCTTTGAAACCTGCAGCTTCAATGTCTTTCAAGTTGACAGGGACAAACTTCGGACGACCCGCATGCATGCCTGAAAATGTAAGATCACATTTTCATATATACATATACAAACATGTATGGCAATATAACACTACATAGTATAGAAGGAATTGGTCTAGTCTTGAAAATACATGAAAATGTAAGATCACTGCTAGAAAAACAACATCCTGTTTACCTAAAAATAAATGTACATGAGGCTTTAGTCTAACTTGGACCCAAGAACCCAAGCCTTGTCTGCCTTGATCTTTAATAGGTCGTTTGGATCCTGGACTATGCAAACTCAGGTTTTACATACTCAGGTTATCTGATGGAGAAAGCTGTTTTGGCAGCTTGTTTCTTCCCAAAATTATTGATATGCCAAAAGTGACTTACCATCTGAATATGTCAAATAAAAAAAAATCCTGCTTCATGAATAACATGAAGATCTAAAAGCAAACTTTTTTCTCTCAGGGCCCCAACTCTCTCTCTCTCTCTCTCTCTCTCTCTCTCTCTCTCTCTCTCTCTCTCTCGTCAACTTCCCCTCTCTTCTCACTACCTGACCTCTGACTCTCTACAAAAACAATTTCTCTTTCTTCACCCCAAAAACCACCTCCTTTCTCCAACAATTCATGCCCCCTCCATGTCACTCTCAAAGCCCACCAAACCCATCAGACCTCAAAGTCCTTGCCATTCCCTCTCCAAAGCTTCAAAGACTCAACAATGTTCACTTCTCAATCACTTCCACTCTCTAAAAGCCCATTCATCGCTTTCCAAACTCGTAAAGGGGCTCAGAAATTATGATGCCACTTTCTTTCTCTTTGATTCTGTGTTCCCAGAGGACTCACCATGTTTTCTCTCTTGTTTGACAATGTCCACAACCTGGTGGTTCAAGGATCACAAAGTTTAGCAGAAGATGTTCTCTTTCATCTGGTATTCCACATATTCTCTCTCTGTTGTGTTAGTATGCCATACAGAATCCATGGTCTCCATGGGTCGGATTCATGTGTGCATGGTTTACTATTTAAAGACAATTTCAATGCAAAGTTGGTGTGTGATGCACTTGTGATACTGGGTAGAATGAGGAGAGAGAACTTCACCAAGTTATTTTAGCTTTGAACAATCTTTCAATTTGTTATTTGGGTTTGATTAGGTTTCCATTGTTCTGCAACTTTTTTAAGAGATATTGGCCGATGGGCCACAACCTAACATTCGAACTTTCAATATTTGGTACTTAGGTTTTGCAGAAGAGGATATTTAGGGAGTGGAAAGAGTTCAATGGAGGTGATGAATCGATAAGGATGTATTCCCAATGTTTTCACCTATAATATTCTTAATTCTTATCAATTCTTACTCTTCTTATGGCCTCTTATGCTCTGGTTTTGTTTGGTCTAATGCTTCAAAGAGGTTTGTCAACCCCAAACTTGTAACTTTAAATGTACTCATTATTGGAGCCCGCAAGGTTGGAGATATGGAGGAAGCGAAAAGAATTTTCAAAAAAATCGGAAAAGAAAGAGTATCACCCAATATTTTAACATATAATGCTTTGATTTATGGGTATTGAAATTGCAGAGATATTGATTCAATAAACCCTATTTATCAAGAAATGGTAGATAAAGGTTTCACGGTTGATAGCTCCACTCTCAATTACCCCTCTTAATGTTATTTAAAATAGCGACAATAACTAAATTCTAAAATATCTGAAAAAAATTATAATAATTTTTCCTTTTTTAACATGAAAATAGATTAAATCTGCAAACCCAGGGCATACAAACAGATGACAAAAACAATTATTTGCATAACTTGGGTTCCATCTAGAAATTATCCAAACAGGTCTGTCTCAATAGCCAAGTTTTGGCATACTTAGGGTATCACATAATCAAGAAGCCAGAGGGAGCCATAAACATTTACAAATTATATGCTCACATACAAATGTACAAAAATTAGGACCGCCTAGGCATAGCCTAGGCAGTAGGCCCCAGGTGAATGTACTAAGGCGCTTGCCTAGGCATCTTGCAGGGCAGGTGCATAGGCGGCACCTTGAAATTCCTTAGCCGGGGGCGGCAAATGCCCCACGACCAATGAGTTTTTTGGTCATTTTCCTCTTTAAAAAGGGGGGAAAGGGGTTTTGGGGGGGCACTCTTTGTTAATTTTTATTTAAAATTTGGAGTTTCAAAATCTTTTTTAAGGTTAAAATTGGTGATGGTCCATCATGCTCTTTTGGTATGCATGGACCACCACTTCTTCCTCTCATCTTTTGTTTTGCCATTTATACCTTTAATGTTGCTTTGTCATGATGACCTCACCTCCTTGTCCCCCCAAGCCCATGCACTTGGCATTTCACTCTCTCCATGTATCGTCTCTCTCTCTCTCTCTCTCTCTCTCTCTCTCTCTCTCTCTCTCTCTCAATGCGACTACTCTTCCCTCCCAATATTATATTATTTCTCTAGTATTTAAGCCTTGGGCAAGAGTGAGAAAGCATATGGAGATGTATGAATTTGGGAGAGTGATGGGACAAAGGTCAAAGGCAAAATCCAGCAACCATTAAAAAGGGATTTGAGGTATTTCTAAGAACAGTGAACTCATAGAATTTCTTCTTGATATCTCATTTTCTTTAAGTAAAGTTAGTTTAGTTGCTGTGATTTTTTAAGAGTTTCTGAGCATACAACTCAGTAACTCTGATAGTATTTTATCTGGCTCTATCCTGGAGGTGTGTTCACCGGATACCCTATTGCATCTCGGTTTTGTACCAAGTAGGTGGTGATCAACACTTCGAAGAAAGCGAGCTCCTCTCGTGCCTCCAGATCGTTTAACCTCAAAATCCTGCTCCGATTCCTATGGAAATCCGACTGGTACTAGGAGTGTTTAGGTTTCCAGATATAACCTCTAAATCCTGCTCCGACTCTTACAGGAGTCCAACTGGTACTAGGAGCGTTATGGTTCTATTCAGGCTTTATCCCGGTTTAGGGGAGGTGCTGCCGAAATTTTCCCAAGCTGACAGTTAGTGAAAGGTTTATCGAGCTTGAATTCCACTTATCAGGCGATAGTCAGATTTATCGAGCGTAAGTTAAACTTATCGAACGTAAGTTAAGCTATCGACTGTGCGTTTGAGCTATCGAATGTATGTTAAGCTATCGACTGTGTGTTCAAGCTATTGGGCGTGCATTAAGCTATCGACTGTGCGTTCAAGCTATCAGGCGTGCGTTAAGCTATCGATTGTCCAGTAGGTTATCAACCATGGTCAGCTATCACCACTAGCAAAGCTAACACTCTTGCCCCCCAAAACCTTTGTAGTGAGGCTTATAGAGAGAAAAACAATTTTTTGATTTTTCAAGAGATCGAAAAAAATTTCAACCTCCATACCTCCTTGCAAAATTGAAGGATATTCATCTCGAACCTATTTGAGGCTTATAGGGGTTGGAAAAGAGGAGATTTGGGAACCAAAAATTACCTATTTCGGCCAATATCGATTCCATTTCGAGATGGTTGGTATATTTCAATATTTTTATTAAGAGTTATGTATTTTTTGTGTAAAACACATTATGATGTTATTCCTTGCTTTTTGTCTTTCCTTTTTGATATTTTATGATATGTATTCGATATGTTATCAACTAGTTGGATTATTCTACCATTTTGATTTTTAGTTTGGGAAAGCAATACAATGGAAAAAGTCCATTGCCCTCAAACCAAATGAATAAGTTTTTTTTTGGCATGAGTTTGCTTGCATGATTCATAACTTTTATCGCCTTCTTTTTTTGCATGAGTCAGTTTAATAATTGTCTTATTAGATAATTGCATGAATAATTTATTTTTTCAATGTTATGCTTTAAATCATTGCAATTTTGATGTGTAGGTTTTACCTAGATTCTTTTTGCCTTGAGCATGCTAGCTTTACTTCTTCCTTGGATTATCAAGAACTCAAGATATTCAAGGGTTAATGCATTTATTCTTTCTACTTTATTGCCTATTTGTAATTTTCTAGATGGTTATCTTTTAATATTCTTTGGATGATCAACTTTAAATTTTTAAATATTTAGACTACATATTTGTAAAAAAAAATTCCTAAATAGGGGGGAACATACTGAACCTCCTGGGGCGGATGCGAGGCAATCACCATTGGAAGGTTTCCCCTACTCCCTTGTCCATTCCTCCATCGAGAGGTCAAAGTCCATGCCCTGATAGGGGGGCTTATCCCAATTCCAAAGGTGTATCCTTACCTTTTGGCAGTCGCCCTTCTAAGATTGATTGCCCCGAGACCGCGCAAGGTTCAATGATCGATTATAGTGAGACCACTGAACTTTTCGTAGTGACTATCGATTGAACGCTTATAAATGTATTCAATTTTGACTTTGTTGGCCTCGTGTAATTTTCAGGACTAGATGCTAAGTTGATAACTAAGGGTCGTAGGTGAATTCGTCTTCCTCGTGTTTAAGTAAAAAATTGATCCAAGTTGGAAATATGGATATTGTCTGAACCCTAATGACAAGAATAGGGTAGCTCTCACATTTTACAAAAAGGAGTATAACATTGGCATTAATCGATTAAAGAAACATTTGGCTAGTAAGAGAGGGGACATAGCAACATACACTCTAGTCCTTGGAGAGGTTAGGAAAGAGATGTTGGATCTTTAAATGGGGATCAAACGAAGAAAGAACAGACAAGGAAACAATATAAAAACATTAGGGCCTCTGTGAACAAAAGACGAAGATTAAGACGGAGTGGGAAGGCCTCCATATCTAGACTAAGTACCATCGGGCATAAGAAACCTCGAAGAAGGGCCCATTGATACATTCTTCCCCCCCTCCTGATCTTGAGGTGGTGATTTGCGAAAGGGAGCAGGCACAAACTAGTTTGGAGAGTCACATAAAGAAGCAGGATAGGGAAAGGGTTAATTAGTATGGGGCACGATGGTACTTTCAGGCAGGTCTACCATTTAATACTGCCAATTTGAGGATTTTCCAAGCTATGTTGGAGGCAACGGGGCAATTTGGCCCAAGATACAGGGTCCCTACAACTTATGAGCTCAAGGAGTCTTAATTGAAGAAAGAGGTGGATCTAACAAATGAGTACCTGAAGACCCACAAGGATGACTGGGGCAGATGTGGGATGACTATTATGACTGATACTTGGACTGATAGGAGGTCGAATGTTATGAATTTATTCGTCAATTGTCTCATGGGAACAATTTTTTTGAGGTTCATTGACGCATCTGATAAGATTCATGATGCGACTTTCATATTTGGAGTTATGGATAAGTGCATTGAGGAGGTGGGAAAGGCACATGGGCAAGTTGTCTCTGATATGGCTAAGGCCAATATAGCAGCTGCTACATTGTTGGATAGGATGAGGCCACACATTTTCTGAACGCCTTGCACAGTACATTGTATTGATCTCATGCTTGAGAAAATTGCCAAGAAAAAAGTGATGCATGGGATATTAGAAAAGCTAAAGCCATAACAGTTTTTACTTATAGCCACACCAATGTCTTAGCCATGGGGAGGAAGTTTATAGATGGGACTAACTTAGTGAAGTCGGGGGTCACAAGCTTTGCCACTTCATTCTTGTCTTCAGATTCTCTGAATAAGCAAAAAGACAAGATTTGAACCATGTTTGTCTCCTCGGATTGGAAGGAGATCAAACGATCTAAGGAGGCAAAGGGGCAAAAAGGTCTATGACAATGTTATGACACCCAGATTTTGAAGTGGGGTTCAATTTACCTCCATATTTTTGAGCCACTAGTAAAAGTGCTTCGCCTTGTGGATAGTGAAGAGGAACCCACAATAGGGCATATTTTCAAGGCAACGGAGGTTGCAAGAGAAGAAATCAAGATGAAATTGACAAAAGGAGAAAGCAAATATGGCCCCATTGTGAAAATTATAGACAACAAGGGGGATTTGCAATGGAAGAGAGCCCTACACCTAGCAGGGTATTTTCTCAATCATGCTTATTTCTATTCTAATTCTAATAGCATGTTACGGACTTTAGCTAAAGGGCGTCTGGCAAGGCTTCTTGTTTGGTAGCCAAAAATTAGAACTTAATCAGCACTTTTTTCAGCTCGATTCCACATTTTTGGTTGTTTTATCCATTCTTATGTATTGCATGTTTTCCCAAACACCATTTTTTGAATGGTGTGTGCTTTCTAAAGCACAATGTTTTGTACATGTTTCCAAACGAAGGCCCATCTAGTGAGCCTACATTATACTATATAATCTTTTTCTTCCATTTTTTTATTTTTTTACTGAGAATGCTAACTTTTGTATTGAGTAAAAGACAGTTTTAGAAGTAACCAAAATATGGGTATCAACAAGCTGGGAGCTCTATACAAAAATGGGAACCCCGTCACTCGGGGGCTGTACACAAAAAATAAGCATCCCATGAAGTGGGAGCCCTGTACAAAAACAACCACAAAAAGGTACAATACGCGCCTAGACAAAAACGAAGGCATAGCTGTGATGCTATCAAACAAATGTGGTCTAGGCTAAGTTAGTGACGTTTCCTTCTTTAGCTAGCGTGTCGGCCTCCGGGTTGCCCTCCTGCCTCCATGAAACGACCGCATGCCAATAGAGGTGATTGATTTCATCAAAGATCTGTGCAAGAATCTAGGGGCAAGATGTCGAGCCAAAGGCCCAAGTAAAATAACATTCTTGGAGTCTCCCTCCACAATAAAAAATGGGCTCCAAGAGGATTGAAGAGTTTGAGCCCTTGGAGCAGAGCAAGGGCTTCGGCCGAGTGGGAATCTACGTGTCTGATATGTTTGGAATATGAGATAAGGATACGACCTTCACGATTTCTAATAAGACCCCCAATATCTGTAGGGCTTGGGTTGCCGAGAGAGCATCCATCAAAATTGGGTTTGAGGGCTAGCTTCGGGTGGTCTTCAAACCACATCACGTGAGAAGTGTGGTTGGCAAGAGAACAGCATGTCCTGACAACTGAGAACTAAGTCCGTATGCAGGACTTCCTTAAAGCACTTGTGATTAGTCCCCCAAAGATGATTAGTCCCCCAAAGATGACTAGCATTTTAATTTTGTCGAACAACTTCACCTATGAGGTTCTCTCACCAAGGAAGATTCAGTTGTTCCTCTCGGTCTATATGACCCCGAGGACGGCTGCCACATATGCCTTCCACAAAATGACGCCAAGTTTGGGCCAAGGGCGTGAAGGGAACTAAATAGAAGGCGGATTGATTTGGGAGTGAACAATTGCCAATTGAACAATTGGAGAAGGGCACCCCAAAGATTCCAGACAAAGGGACAAAGAATAAAAAGGTGGGCATTACTTTCCTCATCATTGGTGCATGAAACACAACAGTTGGGTACAGGAATGCCTCTTCCGTGCAACTGATCCACCGTGGTGCTCTTTCGGAGAGAGAAATCCAATTAAAAACTTGGATCTTGGGTAGGATTTATTGTGGTTAGGGTTTCTTAAGGAGCAACTTGGGTTTTATATTTTTGTTTTTTTATTCCTCCTCTATAAAATAATAGAGAGAATAAGAACTTATTTTTGGTATTGTGAAAAGATTGTTGTAGGGTGAACACTCTTGCACACCCAGAGAGGATTGATTCTCCCACCCCTCACCCTTTTCTTGTATTATTTTTTTCTAATTTGCAATGCATATTCTTTCTCCCTTCTCCCTACATCAAAATTACAAATGACCAATCCTATCATGTAATATGTGACCACATTACCTTCATTGATATCTGGCTATTGGGCTCAACAATCAATCTCTGACTCCATATCTTGTGGCAACAATTCACGTAGGGTATGCATTTATGCCTATTGGGTCTAAGCCACTATGTTGATAATTTCACCTTCGAATTCCAAGCACCCAATTCTACATGCTACCCATAAAATATGGCTAATTAGATGAAATTGGCTAGCAATTCAACTAAAAATTTAAATGACTAATTAACAAAGAGCACAACTATAAGAAATACACACTTCAAGACCGTCAATATTTCAAAACAAAAAAAGAAAAGAAATACACCATGGAGCCAAGAATAATGAAGTACCTCCTGCAATTCCTCTCAGTTTCGGAATACGTCGGTAGAGCGGCATTTGACCGCCCTCAAAGCCAGCCCTAACTCCCGGTCCAGACCTCGACTTCTGGCCTCGCATTCCAAACCCACAACTGTTTCCTTGACCAGCAGCGATCCCCCTCCCTTTCCTCTTCTGTCTCTTTCGAGAACCCGGTTGTGGACCCAGGTTGTTCAGCCGAAAACGGCCTACAACACTCACAGTGAAGCAGTTATCCCCAACAAAATGCAATGTATAGTTTGATTAGATGGACTGTGAGAAAACCATAGCCATGACCATTTGATGAAATAATGAACAGTGATGGAGAAGGTGGGGCACCCAAAGGCGGGTTCCTGCGCTTCAACCATGGTCCACTGTGACCATAGGCAATACGATCAATTGAAGAAGGGTGATGGAGAGAGGGGAGGGACCCAAAAGAATTAGGACATGGCCCTAAATCGTGGGTCCCACCCTCTTCCTCCATCACCGTCCAGCATATCATCACATGATCCTGACGCCTGAAGACTGTATCACCATTTCCATTTCCGAGGACTGTATACCATATTTCACAGTCCATCAGACTGTATACCATACGCCAATCCTGGATGGTACATGGCACACCATAACGACATCACCATTTTCATTTCCGATGAACGAAATTACAGTTATTCACTCGGGTTCTGGATAATCTCGGGCGTCATTTACCCATGGTGTACCAACTACCAAGGATTACCACTTATATAAGGTATACTTACCTAGAAGAGAAACTGAGAATAAGGGTGAATGAAATTCTCCCTTGCGTACCATGAGCCACACACACAACACCATTCATGAGTGCTTACTATGGTATACTTTCTCGAAAGAACAGAAAATCAAGAATTAGGGCTTCATGTATTGAGAGGACCAACCAGTTGGAGCCAAGGGAGGAGCAGGAGCAGTTCTACATACAATAGGTCTGAAATTTTGAGGGTTTCTTCTGAGTGAAAGCTTAGCACTTGGACTCACTGCATTTCCCTGTTAAAGTGAGATGAAGTCGAATTAGGGATTCCTTAAAGAGTTCTGAAACCTTTTCATATAAAAACATTGGGGTTTTTTGTGCCATACCTTGAAGAGAGAAGGTTGGAGGAGCTTCGGGCGCGAAGGAACAGAGGGGATAATGAGAGCAGCAGCAGCAGCCATGGCTGCCATTGAGGCGAATGGATAATCCCCCTACTGTCCTTAAATAAATTGTTGTACAGAAGTATCAAAAATGCCCCCACCTTTATCGAAACAACTAATGTGTCCAAATCTAACTACAAATTTACCTTGAACCCCATCATATTTAACATGCATCTTCATTCCTTTTTTTTATAATGGTGCAGTTGGCATACGGATGCAGATGCATCCCTAGGTGTAGGGGTAAAGTTGACTTTCAAATTTTATCATGGTATCTAATTCTCATGTAAAATGTTATTAGGATTATTTCAAAATCTATTTTTCAATCTAATTATAAAATTTTAAATTTCAAGAATGGTTAAAATCAAGTAGATCTATAAACATATGAAAACCTTGAAAATAGACATTGTAGATAATATGTTGTAAATGCACTATTTCTAAGACTAAAATCTTTTTATCTTTCATAGTCATACATCTCGATGTCGTTATGATCAATCAAGGTGTTTTTCAACATTAAAACTATCTTTTCCTATGGATTTTTGAGGGGCATCCATAGTTCTACATTAGAAGGCAGCATCCTTATATAAACTTTTTACTTTTTATAAATGTTATCATGATTAACAAGTCTTCACTCACCGACTCTTCTTTTAAATGTCGCGAAACCTTTTGCTCCCTTTTACATTATTTTTTTACATTTAGTGAATCCCCTTCCATTTGAATTGAAATATTTCCATTGTATTTGCTTCATTTGTCGGGCATTTGGTCTAAAGTAAGAGAGGGTTATCGTTTTCTTTTATTGTGTTCCCTGCTGAACCACTTGTACTTGCATTCCATATTGGAGTATAGCCATAAAGGCCTTGTGAGTATTATTTAATTCATGGTCTCTCTTTTTTTTTCGCTTTTTCGTGCATTTAAAAACATTACTTACTTTCTATAATAATATTATTTCTCTTAATTTTTTTTACCACCTTCTTTCCGTTTAAACTACATATTAGTAACATTGAAACAATCTATTTTTTAAGAGTGAGAGAGATAGAGGAAGTGGAGAAAGAAGGCTTAACCGTTGACTAGGGCAGAGAAAGATCTTGACAGTTGCATACAAAACCTATCATATGTAACAAGGGGATAAGATCCAAAGTTTATAAATGGGGGCTAGCTACCCCATCATCAGACATAGAAAAATCTGAGATGTATATGCCATTCTCTCTAATTATCCATATGCTTAACATCAAAATTCCTCATTTTATATCCATGTTCTCTATCTTCCAATTTCTATAAAAAAAATTATTATATTTCCAACACCATTATCAGAGCGAGGTTGGTCTCTTTTTGCATTTTCTTGATGGGGCTCTACACCTATTGCGCAAAAATCAACTTGTTTCTGTCTCTTCAACAAGTTCACCATTGCAGACACACTAATTGCCTCAACAGAACCCTACGGATATACACACTATTGCTTGGTCGCCATTCTTCAATTCTTTCTCTGAGTCTATGTTATTAGTTCCATTAATGTCATCTCTCTCCTTTGCAAAAGAAACCCTTATTGGGTCTATACTACCTCATCCTACTCTCTTCTTCATTGTCATTATCACAATCAAAGCATTTTCTCAAACTATTTGGGATCGGCTATACGAATCATGGTATGTCATTCTACTCTGTCAAGGGTCATACCTTTAATAATGTCATAAGTCGCCATATCTATTCTCACTACTTCCAACCATGCTTTTTGGGGCCTACCCTTTGTCCTTTTTGAGCCTTCAACTTAAACTAACTTGTACCTCCTAACATATGTCGTACAAATTTTGTGTTGTGCATAGCCAGCCCACGTTAGTATATTTTCTCCCTTCGTATTGCTTATTAGTGCTATAACTTATGAATGTATTTATTTCAAATTTCATCCCTTCTTATCATATCACTCATCCATTTCAACATCATCATCTTAACTACACTCATCTTATGAATTTGTTGCTTCTTGACCGCCTATTATTCGCCCCATAAAGAAAAGTTGGTCTCACAACTATCATTTAGAACCTGCCATTTGGCATCACTGGTACATGCATCTATTACATAAAACTCTGGTTGCACATCGCCACTTCGCCCACCAATTCTAATTCTATGTGAGACATCTTCCGCAATATCTCTATTTTCTTAGATTATTGACCCAAGATAGCAAAAGCGCACTCTTTTTGGTATTTCTTAGTCGTCAATCTTAACTAGTACCTCGTATCTACTTCTATTATTACTAAATGTGCATTCCATATACTTTGTCTTAGTTAGACTAATCTTAAAATATTCAACATTTGTAGCATCCCTCCAAAGTTTTAACTTTATTTTGACGTTGTTTCGAGTCTCATCGATCAAAATTATGTTGTCTGCGAACAACAAACACTACGGCACCTCATCTTTTAGGTATCTAGTTAAGTCGTCCATAACTAAGATAAATAAGTATGAGGTCAATGCTGACCATAAGTAAGGCCATAAGTCCCCATTATACTCTATCTTAGTAAGTCCATAAGTCCCCATATATTTACTTACTACTTCCAACCATGTATTTTTGGGCTTACCCCTTTCCCTTTTTGAGCCTTCAACTTGAACTAACTTGCACCTTCTAGCATGTGTCATACTAAGTTTGTGATGTACATAGTCAGTCCACCTAAGTCTATTTTCTCTCTTCTTATTGCCTATTGGTACCACAACTTATGATTGTATTTATTTCAAATTATATCCTTCTTGTCATACACTCATCCATTTCAACATCATCATCTTAGCTACATTCATCCTATGAATATGTTGCTTATTAATCGCCTAATATTTGTCCCATAAAGAAAAGCTGGTCTCACAACTATCATTTAGACCTTGCCATTTAACATCATTGGTATATGCATCGATCACATAAAATTTTGGTTGCACATCTCCACTTCGCCTACCCAATTCTAATTCTATGTGAGACATCTTCCTCAATCTCTTTGTTTTCCTGGATTATTGACCCAGTATAGCAAAAGCGTGTTTTTTTTGGTATTTCTTAGTCGTCAATCTTAATTATTACCTCGTCTCTTCCTTTATTATTACTAAATGTACCTTCTATATACATTGTCTTAGTCAAACTAATGTTAAAATGTTTAGCATCTGTAGCATCCTTCCAAAGTTTTAACTTTATTTTGATGATGTTCTGGGTCTCATAGATCAAAATTATATCTCCCGCGAACAACATATACCATGGCACCTCATCTTGTAAGTGCCTAGTTAAGTCGTCCACAACTAAGATAAAATAGGTATGGGCTCAGCACTAACTGTAAGTAAGGTCATAAATCCCTATTCTACTCTATCAAGGGTCATACCCTTAGTAAGGCTACGAGTCCTTATATCTTTTCTCACTATTTCCAATCATGTCTTTTTAGGGCCTACTCCTTGGCTTTTTTAGCCTTCAGTTTGAACTAACTTGCACCTCCTAACAGGTGTCGTACTAAGTCTGTGTTATACATATCCAGCCCACCTAAGTCTACTTTCTCTCTTTTAAGTGCCTATTGGTGCCACAACTTATGAGTGTATTTATTTCAAATTTTATCTATTCTTGTCATACCGCTCATTCATTTCAACAAAATCATCTTAGCTACATTCTTCTTATGAATATGTTGCTTCTTGACCACCTAATATTCGCCCGATAAAGAAAAGTTGGTCTCACAACTATGCTTTAGAACTTGTCCTTCAGCATCACTAGTGTATACATTTATCGCATAAAACTTTGGTTGCACATCTCCACTTCCCACCCAATTCTAATTATGTGCGAAACATCTTCCTTTACCTAGATTATTGAGCAATATATTAAAAACGTGCTCTTTTTGGTATTTCTCAGTCGTCAATATTAACTACTACATCGTTTCTACTTCTATTCTTACTAAATTTGCATTCCATATACTTTGTCGTAGTTAGACTAATCTTAAAATATTTTGACGCCGTTTCAGGGTTCATCGATCAAAATTATGTCGTTCGCGAACAACATACAAGGTGCCTAGTTAAGTCGTTCATAACTAAGATAAATAGGTATGGTCTCAATACTGACCCCTGATGTAGACCTTTTGTCACTGAGAACTTACTCTTCTCTCCACTAATTGTTTGCACACTAGTTTGTGATACCTCAATAGGCTGTAAATGGATCCTCAAAAAAAATAATTCAAAACTAATGGAACTATTAATAAAGGTAATGCTAGATTAGTGGCAAAATGATTTACTCAAAAAGAAGAACTAGATTATGTAGAGACATATTCTCCTTTAACAAAATTTGCATCTATAAGGGTAATATTAGCATGGGTAGCATATTATAACGAAGAATTATTTCAATTGAATGCCAAAACAACTTTCTTAAATGGAAAATTAAAAGAAGACATTTATATGAAACAATTGGAGGGATATATCATTAAAGGTCAGTAAGAGAAAGTATATAATTAAAAAAAGCATTATATGGTCTAAAACAAGCATCTAAGTAATGGTATTTAACTTTTCATAAGACAGTTTCCCAAATTGCCTATATAGCAAATAGATTGGACCACTGTATATATGTTTAAAATAGTAGAAGTAAATTTGCGATGGGGATGATAATCTATTAGCTGGTAATGATTTGAAAACGATAAATAAAACTAAGTCTTATCTTAATTCGCATTTTGAGACAAAGGGTATGACAGAAGCATAATAAGTTTTAGGGATAAAGATTACAAGGGACATAAATTCTAAGCTTCGCTATGTATCTAGAGAAAAATATTTGAAGACTATTATTAAGAGATTCAAGATGGACAACTGCAAACTAATAAAAGCTCCTATTTGTAAAAAGGTGAAGCTATCAAAGAAAGAGGATGATGATAGATCTAAAGTATAACATATTTCATATAAACAAGACATTGGGTCTATTGTGTACATTATGCTTTGTACAATACCTTACCTTGGTTTTACAATATATGTCAGTCAACTCATTAATAAGCAATTAAAAGGATACTTAGATATATCAATGGAATTGAACATTATAAACTATGCTATCAGGCAGACAACCTGAAAATTCAAGGATTATCTTATACAAGACTTCACGGTAGATCCTGATGGTACAAAACCCACTTCATGAAGCATTTTCCTTTTTAAATGAGGTTATGTTTTTCGGTTTATTAAGAAAGAGGGATGTGCAGCTAAGTGTAAAATGGAGGCAGAATATATTGCTTGTAGTATGGCTTCTACTTTACAACCTGGATAAGCCGTGTCATTAAGGATTTGAAGCTTGACCAATTCAAATATTTGTGATAACCAAACTGTAATTTCATTAACTTAAATGGAATAATTAACTTTAAAGGCAAACACATAGAAGTTGATTATTACTATATTAGGGATATAATAGAAATGAAAGAAACCACAAAAAGTTATTTGCCTTTTAGTGATCTGATAGCAGGCCCTTTAACTAATGTCTTGACTACTGAAATGTTCTCCAAGCATATGACAATGATGGGACTAGAGAAATATAAAGGGAAAATATATTCATACTCCCTATTTTTAGGTTTTATTTCACAATAGACCCAAGGTTTTACAAGATATTCATAAAAATTAAAGATTTTATTTCCTCTAACCCCCATAGCTAATTTAAACATATTTTTTTAGGCCAAACAAATCTACATAGACATACCTTTTCTAAAAGCCATCTTCCCAAACTTATAGAGAGTGATAAGGGTTTCATGGAAGAGAGAGGTTATCGGGAGGAGAGATAGGTATTTGAAGAAATACGGGAGGAGAGATAGAGTGAAAGAAACACATGAAGATATAGAAAAAGAGAAGTTTGGGGTATATAAGTGAAGAGAGAGATAAAGGATTGAGTTTAGAAATAGTTGTCTTTCTCACATCTATTTAGGTTAACAAATGGGTTTAAAGCAACTTGGGGGTTAGAAGATATTTTTTGAAACCTTAGGTTTATAAAAAATGAAACCTAAAAATATGGGATATGGAGATATTTTCCCAAATATAAATTGTCATCCTAAGAAGCACTTTGATGCAACAAATAATCAAATCATATGGAAGGAAAAAAACCTTGTAACGAGCCATGCAATAATGGGTAAAAAAAAACAACACATCTTCTATGAGCAAAACCTTGTGGGCAAAGAATATTAATGCACTAGGCCCTTTGGGCAAGCGAGAGGTGTTGGAGTATTACTATAAAGGCCTGATGACTATTGTTTAATTTATGGTCACTCTTTCTCTTTTCTTTCTTGGTGCATTCAATAACATCATGGTAAAATTTCGTATAGAACCCTAATTCCTCATATTATTTTATGGTAAACCCTCTTTCTGTTTTTCTTTTAGTGGTATAAGGAAACCCCTAAAGATTTTACCATACCCCATTATCTCTTATCTCCATCTTTTATTGACTTTTGATCATAAAAATTAACTCTAAAAAATCTTTTTATACCATTTCAACCCAAAGCCTTTTTTAACCATCTTTTTTCCTTCCTACCCGTTAAAAACATTTTTATGTTGAAATGGTATGAACATATTTGTTGGGGCTAATTTTTATGGTCAAAAGTCAATAAAAGAAGGAGATAAGAGATGAGGGGTGCGGTGAAATCTTCAGGGGTTTCCTTATGCCACTTGAAAGAAAAACGAAATGAGGGTCTCCCATGAAATAATATGAAGAATTTGGGTTCTATATGAAATTTTTCCTACCATTATGTATTTTCTCTAATAATCTTATTTCCCTTAATTTTTTTAACCACCTTCTTTCATTTTAAGCTACATATTAATAACACTCAAAAATCTTTTTTTAAGAGAGAGAGAGAGAGAGAGGATAAGGAAGGCTTGACCGTTGATTAGGGCAAAGATAGATCTTGACTCCCATCAACATTCAACTTAGTACATAGAGGGGGTGGTTTCTAACTGCCAATCTTCTCTTTTTTCTTCACTTTCCACCCATTGTATATTGTTTAGGATGCTCTGTCTTGGGATTCATTTTCATTCTTTGAAGATCTAAGTCTAATATACCACTACGGCCATAATTATTGATTTAATAGTTTCAATGTTTACTGCAACTGTTCAGAATGTTCTTCATTTTTTATGTCCAAACATTCCTTAAGAGTGCCAAACAGTAATTACCATTGTTCCTTCCCTATTTCGCCCTAAATATGACTTCTATCGTACAAACATGTATAGGAGCAATCCATTGCACATCAACCTATCGAAAAATCCAGTTTCATGGTGCTATAGCAAAGCTACAATGTAATATCATGTGATCTATGTTTCCTTTGTCTTTCTTTTCACATAAGATATATTAGTTAATATCATGCCTTGTTTCCTAGGGTTATCCATAGTAAGGTGCTTACCCAAACCTATAACTCATGCAAACCATTGAGTTGTATGTGGGTGTCGCATTTTCCATACCTTTGCACTAATGGGCTTTATGATTCTTCATGGTTGTAATAGACGAGGTTCTATGCAGACTTGACTAAGAACATATGTGATAGTAATCTCCCACATTATCTCATCTTCTATTGCAGATTAGAAGTAAAAGTGATGTAGCCTGTTATTGATCTCAGTGAGTTGTTGGATTAAAGGAATCTGACGCTCTTCCATATCTACATATGATTTCTTTATATCTTTTACACCATAATCCTTTTAGGAGTATAGACTATGGACGTTTATGTGTTATGGGTTATTGTATATGGACTATAAAAATTATAGTCCATAAAGTATAGATTGCATGGTTCATAGTTCATACATACAGGTTGTGGATTTGAACTCGTCTCGAGTATTTGTAGGACTATGTTTTACTAATTTAACTCTTCAACCTAGCCAACCAACCGAAAAGAAACATTCATGGTTCTCCATATGTGTCAAAAAGAAGTTCTAAAGAGTGAACATAGACCATTTAATTTTGGACCCTCATATTTAAGTGTTTGGGTACTCAACACCCGGTTTTTATTTTTATTCTTTAATTTTATTAAGTACTCATATTGTGATTCTAAAGTAGATACTAAAATTTCAAAATTCAATAGATGGTATTAAGCACGACATTTGCCCAATGGAGCAAGTTGGAGCAGTACGTTAAACACGTTCTTGAAATAACAAACATGGCATGTTTGTTTTGTTTCGAATAGGATCCTAACAACTCTCCCAGTTATTAACAGACTCCAAGCAAAGGAGCAATGGCTGACACTATCCATCTTTGACATCGGGCAACGGAGGTGCTAGCATCCCATTTGAATAAGGTGCTTGTTTCAGTTGCCCAGAACCATATACCAGAATACACAATATTACATAGGGAAAAGTTTCTATACGTCCCATACAGCATAAAAGATCGGTGCTTCCCTACCATCCAGTTGTCCATTTTTTATCAAGTGAGCCACTTACCGTTATATCCAGCCGTCCAATATTTTTATACAAATTCTATGAATATGAAATTTGGTACGTGCCATCTTTTCATTGGGGCGTAGCTATAAAAAATATTAAAAATAATTTTTTGATAAAATATAATGACCAAAATACCCCTTAAAATTTTTAGGGGTAATTTGGTCATTTTATTTTACTGAATATATATTTTTTTATATTTTTCACCAATGCGATTTAATAGAGGATTGGATGTACAAATTTTGGTATTAAAATAGTTTGCAGAAAAAAACTTAAAAATAAAATAGTGTAAAGACATGATATTGTCATTGGGGCAATCTTAGCCCTCCATTCACAATGGACGGTTGGATAAGGGGAAGTATATTAGTTTTATATTGTAGGGGAAGCATAAAAATCTTGCCCTATTATATATATTAGGTGAGCACATAAAATAAACAATGGTGCAGGCTTTTGATCAAAACAAACAATAACTTGATCGATGCTTGTTTATTTTTTATTTTTTTATTTGTGGGTAATACAATCCCAGAGCACCCATAAACACCATGTTAATTATATTCACACTCATAAATGGATTGAAAACCTATGTTCAATTGATTGCAGTCATTGAGTATTAATGGATAAAGGATGACCACTAAAGTAACAGGAGTGATGGTAGTATACATGTAGATAATGCCTTGCTCATGTATAAACCCAAGTATAGGTAGGCTCCAATCCTACATGTGTATGATTCACAAACATGTAGAATATGTATTTCCCTCGGTCACTTGGGATATCTCTCATTGTCAGGTCCTTTTGGAAATACATTATATTATGTGTAGATTACAAAAATTACCAAAAGTGTGTCGTATTATTTTGACTTTAGGTCTAGATAACAACTTTTGATGGTTGCTCAAATTGGATAATTAGAAGTTCACATGCATCTAGTGCTTCTTATAAAAAAGGGTAAAAGTTTATTAAATGAGGTTCTATTCACATAAGGTTCCATTTCCAAAATCCATCTAGATAAGATAGAAATTGAAACGCATGTTAAGTCACTCTAGATGCATTTCCACTTTAGACCCATGTTTTTCTAGATCAAAAGGATGATTTTTTAAGAACTATAGTGATCGATGATGAATGGTCGAAAAGTAAAGACCAAAATAAGTCTTATGGGCTAAAAACGTTTTAAGTCCAAACTCTAATGTGGACTTTTGAAGGAGGCTACATTTGAATAGATGCCTTGCCCGACACATCAATATCAAAACCATCAATCTATAAGTTCCTATTTTAGTTATTTAGTTGTTAAATTTCTTAATTTATGGTGGTGAGGGTAGTGGGCAGTGTATGAAAGCACGGACCAATAACAGAACCTGGCCCTGGGTTAGGGCGAGTAACCCGGACCAAGTGACCTAGCCCTAACTAGGCAGGTGGCCAAATGTACCCAAAAAATAGAAAATCCTAAAAATGCGAATGATATATTTAGAGTAAATTTAATCAAAACACATATAAATGAGGTTAAAAGAAGTAGTGAAAATGGATTTAAAAAAATAAATAACTATATATATATATATATATATATATATATATATATATATATATATATATATATATATATATATAAATATAAGATCTCGAGCTTGACTACGAAACTCTAGATGTAATTGAGCTAACTGGGCTAACTGGCTGGGTAAACCCAAAACCTAGCCGGGTTAAGGAAACCTGGCTGGGCAATAGAAAAAATGTCCAAGTAGGAGGCCTACTCCAGCAAGTCAGGTAGGGGGTCCAACCCCAGGCAAGTCAGGTAGGGGTTCCAACCCCTGGAAGTTAGACCTCCTGAACTAGCTAAAAACCGGCTTGTATAGTGGGTGGGTTTGGGTAACCTGTTCGGTTTTGGTTCGACCCGGTTGGTTTTTTCTACACTAGTAACGAGGTGTCACAACATGATCTCTTGACTTTCATTTTTATCGTAGGCAGCAGACTCCTTCTCCACTAAACTACCCAAAAAGAAATATTAACATTCAATAGTGAGGAAGAAAAAAGGATCGTATATAATGGCAATATTATCTTTCAAGCGTGAAGATCATAAAATTTCATGCACGCATATCATAACACACCCCAAGCTATTTGATGTAAATTTCAAATTGATAGTGTTCACTTTTGTGTAAAGTTGAGAAAATTTCTTGCACTTCAAACTAAGGTTTTAGAAAAATGGACCAATGACTTGGATCGCCCGTTTGAAAACCCAGTCAAGAATGGCGAATCTACAGTTCGGATTGGCGATCTTGTCAAGTGAATCAGCTAATACATAAATGAAAAAAAAAGAGAACAAAAGAAAAACTATATATTAAAAATAGAAGCTGAGGCTAGTTACGGTCGTTCTTTAACAAAACTGGAGGGGCTGGCCCAATTCGCTCAAAATATTGAGAACCAGCCAATTCCCTTTATGAACTAGGCTCGTTATGACCCGTTCTCTAACATAATCGACCACACATTTTATTTTTATTTTTTATTTCTTTGCTCTTTAACATTTTTTTTTTAAAATTTAGCGAGTTCACTCGGTTGGATCATTGATCCGGATAGCTAATCTGCCAAGCTAGACCAACTTTCCAGATGGGCAATTCGAGCCACTGATCCATTTTTTTACGCATTGCTATATTTGGTCGGAACCAGACTGATCCTGTTGATTAGCGATCGGATCAGGTGCCGTTTCCGAACTTTGCCTCAAACACGATATAACCCACGTAGCCACCCATTTCACATTCTCAAGAAGACCAAATTTGAACAGTTTTATCAAGTGTTGGAAAGAGCGATTCGGGTCGGGTTCTGGCCCAAGCACGAACCAAGTACTTAAGCCGAGTTGGAGTAACTTGTGGGCCAAGTTCTGGGCAAGGCCAAAAAGTGTAAAAAATAAAAAGTACAAACAAGGAAAATATATTTAAAGTAAAATTAAACAAAATGCATCTAAATGATAGTGAAAAAATAGATGTTGAAAAATCAATTTGTGGCGGAGGTATTTTGAAAATAATAAAAAATAAGGGAAAAATGTCGAAATAAGCAGTGGTTTTAAAAACGAATCAATGCCTTCGGCGAATCAGTGTTTCGAATCGGGAATAGGCCTTTAAAAAATCTATTTTTTTAAAAAAATCATTAGAAATGTTGTTTTTTAATAATCCACTGCATTAGTAACTATCATTTTTTTGCATCAATATGCGAATATTTAGATGTTATTTTCTTGTATGAACTACTGGTGACCATTAAATTTACATCACACAAAATGAGAATCATATGATTATCATTGATGAAGTATATAATCATATATAGACTACAATAAAGCATATAATTTGTAAAATACGACCTAATACCAAATTGAATGATGATGTTGTTCTTTATTTTAGTTACGTTAGTGCCATTGAATAAATTCGCATGACAATTAATTGATTCGATCTATGAACGAATCATCTAAATTAATAGGCACTTGAGATTAATTCACAGTTTTAATCAACAAATTGCTTTAAAATTATTTAGTCAAATAACCCTAAAATTTTACAATATGTATTTGCATTAAGTAATCGATAATAAAGTTGAAAAATACAAGTTATTTTCACATGATAATTATAAATTAACAATCAATTGAATATAACTCACAATGTTATGATATTAAACAATAATATGTAATGAAATTTTATGTAATGAAATTGAAATTGTTGTTTATATTTTATAATTATTTTACTATATAAATACAAACAAATCTAAAATGTCTTATAATATCATCAAGTTTTAAAAAATCTTATTCACAACTATAACAAAAATAATATATTACATAATTTATAATGTAAATAAATAAATAAATAAAATACAAGATTTGGCTATCAATATATAACTATTAATTACAATATTATAGTAATCATGATTATTAAATTATTAGAAAATGCTTCCATATCATACGGTTAAAAATAAAAATGAGACCCTCAATAAATTCTAACGTTATGATATTAAAAAAATTCAAAAAACAATTACCCAAAAAATTGCAAAATAAAGATATCAATTTTTTTTAAAAAAATCCTATCGACAATATGCACAATAGCTACAAAAAATAAAAATAAAAATAAAATATGGTAATAAAACCTATTGAAAAAACTATTTTACTAAAAAATAGTAAAAACCTTTATAAGACCGTTTTTTAATTTGACATTCTAATTAATTTATTTAATTAAAAAAATATGTTGATGAGGCTCATTTAGTATGACACGGTAATTTGAAAACATGGCCCGCTCATTAATATGCAACACTAAAATTTATAAATTAGGGGATGTGCTCATTTAATATGGCATTCTTCAAAAGCATGCTCATTTAATGGACACGCATGCAGCTAATATTCACCCAAAAAAAGCACAGATCCTGATGCACCCTAATTTACTATGCTAAGGCGGTTGACTAGCCTACTAAAAAAAGACGCAAAAATTAGTCCCACAATGACAAATTTCAGAAGGTTAAGTTAGTTTAAAATGGAGGTTACCTTCCCAATTTCTGTGAACTTGACGTGTGGAGGAGCCTGGACTCATGAGTTTGCGGCTCGTATTTTAATGAGCTCCAGTAACCGATGACACGTATTTTAATGAGTTCCAATAACCGACGTCATCAATTCGATTAAATTGTCTGTATTCCATGTTATTAGCAATGAGCTACAGTAATCGATGTCATCAATTCGATTAAATCGTCCGTATTCCTTGTTATTAGCAAAATCCGAACGGTGTCACCGACACTTGATCCGGATCGGCGATTTTTTAAACACTGGAAATAAGCATTAAGGGCTAAAACACTTTCCAACTTTTACCAAAATGATAGAAAACATAAAAAATACATATTACTATTTTTTTTTTTTAAGATCCCAAATTGAACACCCAACTCTGGGATGCTCGAGCTCCCCATCCTAGCAAGCCTGAGTTCCTTGGACGATGGAGGATTGAGCTAGCTCGCCTGAGTAATCAAAACACTATTTTATCATGTCCTTTCTCCCTTTGACTAGATCTTCGTGATTACGAGCACCCTCTACTAACAGTTGGAAACAATGTTTTAAAAATTGGAGAGTGACTTGGGAACCGGCACAACCCGTGCCGATTATGATACAAAACCGGGAACCGCCCGATTCTAGAGAAGAGCCACCGGTTCCAATCCGGTTCTGTCCGGTTCTACCCGGTTCAGCCCGGTTCCCTCCCTGCACGCATGCGACACGCACGTGCACGCGTGCGACACGTGTGAGGTTACCCTAATATTTCTACACAAACATTTTAATCTATATTACATAAGTATTTATATATCTAAGTGGAATACCCATCTTTCGATGTGGGATAATTCCCAAACATCATTAAATGAAAAGGGAATTTAAATATATTCTATTAATCATCAAGTTATAACCACATATAGTGAGGTGACGTGGTGATTAAGACCTTTGCTTCTTCATGCGACCTCTCAAGGTCGAGTCCCCCCATGGGTGTTATTTTTTTGTGTTGTATAGTTTTTGTTTTATATATTGTATAAATATTTTTGTAAATAATATAAAAAGCATAAAAAAATGAAAAATAAAAAAGTTAATTTTTTGTATAGCAGTTAATTTTTGTTGTATATAGTGGTATAATTATTTTTTTAAATAATATGAAAGGCATAAGAAAATAAAACATATAAAGTTTATTCTATTTGAAATCTTCATCTTTCTACTAACAATCACTTTCACTAAATTTATTATAGAAACCTAAAAAATAAATTTTTGAAAAATTGAAGTGTTATTTCTAAAATTTGTACGCATTTTATTAATTTTTACATTGATAACCAAATCTCTTATTTTATTTATTAATTTTTACATTATAGATCATGTAATGTATTATTTTTCTTACAGCTATCAATAATACATTTTAAATTAGATAATATTATAAAATATTTTTAATTTGTTATTATTTATCTAATAAAATACTTATAAAATGTAAACTAATAATTATAATTTCAGTGTATAATATTATAATTAGTTAGGTTTTAATAATTTTGGATTATAGTTAGTTAGGCTGTAATAATTTAGATTTTTTTAGCGGATTAGGGTTTTTTGCCAAAACGAGATTTTAATGGCCATTCTTTTATTGATTAGTCTACTCTTTATAATAGTCCATGTATAATTATATATTTTATCTATGATAATTCTATGATTTTTATTTATGTGATGCAAATTTAATGGTTAACATAAGTTTATACAGGGAAATAACATCTCAATATTCACCAATTGATGAAAAAAATGAAAGTTAATAATATAGTACCTTCATTTCTTATTGGATTCCTAAAAAATAATATTTATAATAAATTTTAATGATTTTTTCGGATTTTTTTGAAGCTTTAATCCGACCGATTCCCGATCCGGATGACCGATTTGCCGATCCGAATCAGTTATTGAGATGCCCGATCCGGGTCACCGATCCACTTTTTAAACCATTTGTTGGAACAATTGATTCATTACACCAATTTATCCTCAAATACCTTCCAAGGAGTCTCTTATGCTCTTCGAATACTATCCAAGGATACACTTATGTTATTTACGCACAACTTCTATAATTTGTGGTAATAGATCGTTGATCACTAGAGCCACTTTTAGCGGCATTGTGATGAGTGGATCATGTAAAGCTCTAATACCATTTGATATAGTTTAAAATGTAAAGCAAATAAAATAAATAGTAAATGTATATATATTATAAAAGAGTAATGATCCAACGAGACCCTCCCACACCATGTGTTTAGGACTCCAAATGATCACCATTAAATTTGGCACAGTTTTCTAAAAAAAATGTCATATGAGTGTGGGACTTTACTTTTCTAGAGACCTGTGCTAAATTTAATGGTGATCCTTTGGGGTTCTATACACATGAGTGTGGGAGGGTATCACATGGTCATTTCCCAATTTAAAAAGAGTAATGATTTTATGAGACCCTGCCATACCCATGTGTATAGGACCCCAAAGGATCATTATTAAATTTGGTACATATATCTAAAAAAGTTATCACATGGGTGTAAGACTTGACATTTTTAGAGATCTGCGCCAAATTTAATGGTGATCCTTTGGGGTCCTACACACATGGGTGTGGGAGGGTCTCATAGGATATTTACTCTTTTAAAAAACGAAGTAAAATAAATCATTTAGAAAATAATAATAAAATGAACGATGATAATTGATACATTATCTCAAGGTCTACAAAAGAATCCATCCAAAAAAGATCTCTTCACAATATCCAAAATAAGTTCTTATTCTCTACACTATTTACTGTTCTAATAATTTCCAATAATTACATATTTATAAAGAGAAAACTCTAAAATCTAACTTATTTCCTTAGAAACCCTAACTAAATCCCAACTCTTTATCTTTAAAAAACAAAGTTCAAATTTTACTTTTAATTTTCTACAACTAAATAATATACAAATACCTCAAGGAAAAACTAAAAATTAAAGTCAATCCTAAACCTAAATTCTAGAAAATATTAAAATTTTAAAAATTAAGAATCCCATTACATAACTTCATACGCCAAGAACTCATATGTAACTATTTTGTGTGGGATCACAACTCTTTGGCAAATATAGAACTAATAAAAACATGTTTTACATTTATGTCAACTAGTGCTGTTTTTTCCATATCATCATCATTTGAGCGTTGCAAGCAAACTTGCCCTAAAATTTAAATTTATCATTGATTGGTGTGATTTTGTAACTTGTTTGGGTCTGGCATATATATCTTCACACTAAACTGATTAAATTGGCTTAAGTGTAAGACATCCTTTTATATTCATTTCAAATTTACGTCCAAAAGTGACAATACAACATATAAGCAACGATGATATGCTGCAAGCCCATACCAAACAGCAATTTGTGGGTATGAAGTCACACCATCCATGACTTAGTCCCATCCAAACGCACCCCTTGGTTCCATTATTTCACATAGAAATAATAAATGACAAAAACGTCCGTTTATATTAATTATAAGTAATTTCGATTTTGTCAACATAAGTTTTGATGATTTAATTTACAATTGCACCTTTTCCTATTTAGCACCTACTTTCAAATGTAAATAAGGGCTCATTGAATTGCATGCTTTTGGATATCTATGATCTTATATTTTTGGCTAAAATTATTTAGATTTTATTATGATCTTCTTGTAAGCATTAATCAAAATTTCGACATGTCTCTAAAATATGGTTTTCCAAAGTTTGGATTTTAGATGTCTCTGTAAAATTTGGTTTTAGAGAGTGGTGATAATCATGTTTTTGACTAAGCTGGATTTTGGATATATGCTTTTAGATATTTGTGATTTTCTTGCAAACATTTATGTGGGTTTTAGATATATCACAAAAATCCCATTTGTCAATAATAGCTCAAGCTTAATTGGTTAGTGTTTGACGATATGCAACGCTACATCCTAGGTACCATACTTAGAACGGGTAGGTTCTATATGTAGGATGGATCGAGGCTACTCACCAAAAAAAAAAAAACAAAAAACCTTTGAAAATATGTTTTTCTAAGTTGGATTTCAGATATATCTCTAAAATGAATTATGATTTTGGATAGAGCTATAGATAAATGAACAGCACATAAGGGTAAGGATATGGATATATCACTAAAGTCAAGGCGTGTAAAGGGTGCAAAGTTCAACATTCTCACGGAGTCGGTGCTAAAAAGCGCCCTCCTTTTATACTGGGAAAAGTATATAGCATACGCCAACGGTGTATGCGGAATGGTACATCATGAGGATATCCATAGGGACGGTGGAATTCACTACAACAGGGCATTCACACGATGGCAATAAATCTTGGCCGTTTACAATAGTTACGAGATATACATCCCCAGTGTTCCATGTACTATACACAACATGTATTATACACAACTAATAACTAATATATAGTACACAAGTGGTGTATGGTATGATTTCCTATCATGGATATATCCGAAGACGATCTGACGGTCTTCATCGTCTGTTTGCAGACGTATCATCATCTTAGCCGTTGCTTTGCCCCCGGTACTGCTAACCTAACCAAAGGTCAAAAGCGCGAGGACGTGATATTCCACCTGGGTACCTTATACCCTTAACCGCGGTTAAACGAGGGTTAAAAGAGTCGATCGGTAGGATATAAATACGACTCCCGGTTGATTTAATGCCAAGTTTCCTTTTTTTTTATTTCGTTTTCACCTCCCCATTCTCTTTCTCTTTGCCTTTCCCTTCTCGCCTCTGGTTTCTTGCGCTCTTCTCTGTCTCCATTGTATCATAGGTCTCGGACGGAAAACCCTAGCTGTACGGACTGGATCAGGATGAAGCTCTTCGTGAAGACATTGAAGGGAAGTCACTTTGAGATTGAAGTCGAGCCTAGTGACACGGTATGGGTCCTTTTTGCTTCTCGTCGGACCTGTTTCCAGGGTTTCTGTGCTCATCCTTTCTTTAGTCGTTTGTTTCTTTTCTAGTGTTTGGTATACTTGTTCATGCGATGCACTTGTTGATTTGTAATGAAGTAATTTTGTGGAAGGATGGTGTAATTCAGATTAATTAGTGAACTTTTGTGTGTTGAAAGAGAAGAGAGTTTGTGGAGTGATTTTATTGTGCTGTTCATATTGCATACTGTGGTGATTTGAGGTTGGGAATTAGGGTTTCCAGAGTTAATATAGTATTATTCACAATTCACCTGTCACCAAAACTTGTGTTTTTTTGTTTATTTTTTATTTTCTCCGTTAAGATAGGATTTTTGAGTATGGATTGGGAGAATGCTATTTTTTTTCTACTGTTTAGTTTTATTTGTGGTTACGATACTGAGTTCTTGTTCCTGGTTGGTGTATTCTAGGGTTTTATGAGAAGTATAGTATGAATGGCAATTCACCCTTCACGAAAACCCATATTCTTAGTTTAAAATTTTTATTATCTCTGTTAGACTTAAGATTTTGAGTATGGACTGGGAGAATGTTATTTATTTTCTGCTATTTAGGTTTCGTTGTAATTACGCTACTGAATTCTTGTTCATGGTTGGTGTGTTCTATTAATGAGAATTTCCATGTTTTATCTCACACCTTTGATTCCTTGTTGAACTTAATGGTTGCAAATGGAATTCCCATTCTTTGGAATTCTTAGGTGGTTCAAGGTCGAAAAACGGTTGCGTAGGTGCCTAAGACACCTCTCAAGACACCTTTGACCGCATGCCTAGACATGGTCTCTAGGCTAGACGGATGTACCCGGGTTTGATTTTTAAAATGGCCAAAAGGGAAAAGGGTTTAATTTTGACCTCAAAAAGGTTTAAATGGGTTATGGGGGAATGTGGAGAGTTGGAGACTAAGGCTAGACTTCTAAATTTGTTTAAATTTTGTACGGTTTGAATTTTGAAATTTTGAACATGTTTATTCTCAACCTGTGATATGTCATATGTTTATATATAAAAAAGTACGTTACAATATTTTCCAGTGTTTCAAAAATCTCTAGGGAGTGCCTAGGCGGGCGCTTAGAACATAAATATTTTTTTGAGGTTTTTCTCTCTCTAAAATAGGCTCTAATTTTAGGTTTAAAATGAACTTAAAACCCACAATTTGACCTCTTTAGTAGACCCAAAAATGCCCTCGTAGAGGGGGCGCGCATTTCCGCCGCATGCCGGGGGCGCCTAGGTGGGCGCCTAGGCCACCTCCTTTTGGATGCCAAGGCACTGGGCGGTCCGCTTTTAAAAACATCGATATTTTCAAATGTAATAAATTACAAAATTGACCCAAATAGCATATATGTGCGTTTGGACAACACATGTATATTTTTTAAGAATTTATACTATAGGGCGCCTGAGGTTCTGGGCGCCCGTCTAGTGCCAGGCCTGCTGCCTAGGGGCCGCCTAGTGTTTTTTGAAACCTTGATGTCTCCACATAGCATTCATGTATCCATGGATATTATGTTCATTCTTTACAATGTACGTGTGGTCTATATCAATCTGGTAACTGCTTCCGTATTCTCTCTCTCAGTGTGTGCTACCTTGCATTGTGCCTACTCAATTTTATTTTTCATTTTTTTATTTTTGGATTAGTAAGCATCCTTTTTGAACCTGCAAAGGTTCAAGAACTACAATTCACTGTGGCGGTCATACCAACCTAAAGGTAATTTGATGTTATAGCACAATAAATGCTATGTGTTACTATTTTTGTAATATGCCAAGTGGAACCTTTCCTGGTCAAGCTTTTCGGTGTTTGAAAATGTGTTGTATATTGCAGGTATCTGCTGTTAAAAAGAACATTGAAACTATCCATGGCCAAGATGTATACCCTGCAGCACAACAGTTGTTGATACACCAGGGGAAGGTTTTGAAGGATGATACCACTTTGTTGGATAACAAGGTTGCTGAAAACAACTTTCTTGTTATTATGTTGACTAAGGTATGTTCATGCTGCTCTTACTTTTTCTGTTTGTTGCTTTTTACTTCATTTTTGTCAGTTTCATTGATTTCTTCAAATATTTAGAGTGTGTGACTTATCAGGGAAGTGTAGACTCTAGTATTTTTTGGTTGATCCCACGTCTTTATTTGTATTTTGATTTTTCAATTAGCAGCTACTCTGTCTAGTGTTTATCAATGCATCCCATGTTGGAGAGCTATTCTGCCTTTTAAAATTATGGTTGTTTGATGCAGTACTTGCAAAAAAAAATGTTAGCTTGATAAACTGATTATTTGGTGTGTATTTCCGGCCTGTGTTCTTGATGATCACCGACATTTTCTTTTTTGATAAAAAAACCAAGCTCAAACTAGTAAAATCTTTTCTTTCCTTTGTACTTCGTCAAACTGGTTAAGATCTAGTTCATTATTGTTGAATGGGTTGTTTTGTTGGATTCAAGACTCAAACTGCTTTTGGGAGTCCTTATTGCTTGATTTTTTTTATTGGAGTACGAAACATGTTCTACTCCTTGATTGTGCATTGCCAGCTTGTGAGAGGGCTAAAATGGTATGGAACCTAGTTTGTGATGTGTTGAGTGCCAGCTAGTATTGAAAACGACTTTTTTTTTTTCGAGGGAGAATAGTTGCTTGAAATGTTAATCTTGACATAATGTAATGTTCAGTTAGATGTGGGAGGTTTTATGTTTCCAGATTTGATGTGACCAGAACTTTATTTCATGCCAGTCAGTATTTGTTTTTTACTGAAGGAAACAAAACAAATGTGACTATTTATAGAAACCTCTTAAGGAGTTCTACAAATGAAGAAATACGATGGTTATCTAGAAATGGTCGAAAAATTAAGAAACAAATAAGTAAGGATTGCAACCACATTATAAATTACAACATTGTTCATTACTTATTTTTTAGGTAGTTCAGCTGTGGTAATCATTCTTGATGTAGTCCTGCAACCATCAACAACTAGTAAATCAAGCCCAACCCTGATTCCATGCTAATTGTCACCTATCTATTTATTGTACTTTTTTTTATGTATTGGCTATTTGTTAATCATAATTATTTATATGGAGTTTACGTTAAAATGTGCCTTATTCTTATTTTAGTATTAATTCCTCACCAGTTCAACTTTTGCATTACCAGTTCTTATGATTCAAATAGGAACACATCATGTAGGGGAAAATGTTGTATATATCAAATTAGTTAATAGCAGTCTTTGAAAATTCGGCCTGTCTATGCATTGAGGTGCTAGGCTCCCTGTATCTGCCTGGGCACCTAGGAGGCGCCTCAAGCCCTCGGCGAGAGGGCTGAAAAATGGCCTTAGCGTTTGCCATGGATTTTAGGCCATTTTCCCCCACTTTAAGTTGGGAAAAGGGTTTGAGGGACATCTGATTGCGATACCCCAAAACCAGTTTTATTTGCTATAGAGAGAGAGTCAATTTTTTTTTTTTTTTTTTGAAATTTCAAGATTGATTTTTTGTTTTTGTTTTTGGAAACTCAATTTCACAAGAAATTGAAAATTAGTCAACCCTACACATTTTGTGGGTTGAAAAAAGACTTTTGGCAACCAACGGTCCCTGATTCGAGCCAATTTCTATTGCATCATGGAATGTTTGCCAGTGATGATGAAACTTAATTTCCAATTTGAGTTAATAATATTTGATGTGTTGCAATGATGAGTTTTATTGGTTATGTAAGACTTGTAACTTATGATTTGTGACTTTCTCTGTGTTCGCAATGATGAACTGGTAATGTAGGCTGTTGATTTTGGTAAATTTGAATCCTTTGATCTTTTATAGTTTCAGAAACTTTTCAAAAAGTAGTTCCATTTCAAATTTAAAACTGATATCTGTTTGATGTATCAGGGATATTTTTATTTGTATTTCTGAAAAAAAAAGTTTCTAGGATCAATTTGTGGGGTTTGGTTTCCAACCCAACCCCTCAGACACCATCCTTGGGGCCTAGAATCCCCAGCTTGCTAGAAGGGCTGCCTAGGGAACTAGGTGACTGCCTGGACCCCTGACCGCCTAGGCGGGCAAATCTGTTTTTCTCAAAATTGGTTGATAATATTAATCATGTATGTGGACATTGATATTGACACTGAAATTGGTGTTTGCTTGTGAATACACATACACATATATACATAGAGACACACATGTATACACATGCATAAGTGTGTGTTTTTTGCGTCTTTTGGTGGGTGTCAATTACATGTGTTTAGATGTCATCACAAAGGATGTAATTCAGTTCTAGGTCCGGAAGTTTTTTCTCAGCTGTGGAATGTTGACGATGTCATCCATAGATCATCTTTTGTTTGGTTTTGAGCTAACATATTTGAACTTGAAAAAGTAGTTACTGTCGATCCTAATTATGATGGTGCCAAAGGCATAAATGGTTTTTGGCATCTACCATGTCATGTACTCGATTGGTACTTCATCGTGAAATGGAATATTAGCAATGGTACTGCATTTTGTTGCCTCTTCTTTGCTAGAGTAGCATTAAAAGGCACAAATTTTAAGGTCTGAGATATGTGGCTTTGATGAAGAAACTGGATTGACGTCCCTATGCATTTGAAGTGATAGCTTCTGCAGTTGTCTTTCGTGTTTATAATAAGTTCTGTACCTTGGAATCAATTAATATTCTGTAAGTTTTGGTGTGGTTGAATGTTTATGCAAAAACTCTAGTTTGTCCTTTGTCCTGTTGTAAGTTGAATACTTCTTTTTTTTTACTATGAGATAAAGTCCAATATTTATTAATCATTTGGCACATTTGGTTGTCAAAGACAAAGGCCCCAGCTGGTGGTGGGACTTCAACTACTTCGAGTGCAACAGCTCAGGTAATTGTGAACCCTTGAAAAGAGGCTCTAGTACTT